>NC_079493.1:5665353-5965353 GCF_030052815.1 Hevea brasiliensis | reverse complement strand
TTCTCCAACTCTGGAGGTAGTGCCAAACGATATGCCAAAGGACCCACTCTTTTCAGAACCTCATATGGCCCGATAAAACGAGGACTTAGTTTCCCTTTTCTGCCAAATCTCATAATCCTCTTCCAAGGAGAAGCCTTGAGGAAAACTTTCTCACCCACTGCATACTCAATATCCCTTCTTTTCAAATCAATATAGGACTTCTAATGGTCTGATGCAGTCTTAAGTCGATCTCTGATCACCCTGATTTTCTCTTCAGTATGTTGAACAATTTCGGGTCCAATCATTTTTCTTTCACCCACGTCATCCCAACACAATGGGGTTCTACATTTTCTGCCATACAAAGCTTCATATGGAGGCATCCCAATGCTTGACTGGTAGCTGTTGTTGTAAGAAAACTCAATCAAGGGCAAGTGTGTATCCCAACTACCCTCAAACTCAATTACACTAGCCCGTAGCATGTCCTCCAAGATCTGAATTACCCTCTCAGATTGGCCATCTATTTGTGAGTGGAATGCAGTACTGAAGTTCAATCTAGTTCCTAGGGCTCTCTGAAGACTACCCAAGAATCTAGAAGTGAACCTAGGATCTCTGTCTGATATAATGGATACTGGCACTGCATGCAGTCTCACAATCTCATCGATGTACAACCTGGCCAATCTGTCTAAACTATAGTCCATTCGGACTGGCAGAAAATGAGCAGACTTAGTCAGTTTGTTGATGATGACCCATACTGCATCATGACTCTTTTGTGTCTTTGGAAGTCCCATCACAAAATCCATTGTTATTCTCTCCCATTTCCATTCTGGCACTGGTAGTGGATGTAACAACCTAGTGGGTACTTGATGCTCTGCCTTTACTTGCTGACAAGTTAGGCATTTGGAAACAAACTCTGTCACATCTCTTTTCATACCCATCCACCAGTAATGCTCTTTTAGCCCCCTATACATCTTTGTGCCACCAGGGTGCATGGCAAAAGGATACTCATGTGCTTCCTTCAAAATGATCTGCTTCAAATTAACATCATTAGGAACACACATTCTGCCCTGGTGTAGTAGTAAACCATCATCTCTGATTGAGAATTCTGGTTTCTTGCCCTGCCGGACTTCTTCCAATAGCTTCTGATACTTCTGATCATTCTGAGCAGCCATTCTGATCTGATCAATCAACACTGGCTGTACATGCCATGCAACTGCTGTCTGCCCCTCATCATTAATCTCTAAGCTGGCATGCAATGGTCTTAACTCATGTACCAAAGACAAAGGAGTAACCCGTAGACTTGCCATAGTCTTGCGACTTAGGGCGTCAGCCACAATATTAGCTTTCCTTGGCTGATAGTCTATTAGACAATCGTAGTCTTTTATCAACTCTAACCATCTCCTCTGTCTCAAATTCAACTCTTTCTGGGTGCCCAAATACTTCAAACTCTTATGATCTGTGTAGATGTAACATTTCTCCCCATACAAATAGTGCCTCTAGATCTTAAGAGCAAACACAATGGCTACAAGCTCCAAGTCATGTGTCGAATAATTCCTCTCAAGCGGTTTCAGCTGGCGTGATGCATAGGTAATGACATTTCGATCTTGCATCAATACACAAACTAACCCATTGTGAGAAGCATCGCAGTAAACTGTATATTCTTTACCCGGTGTAGGTAAAGTCAGGACTGGAGCCTCAGTCAAACATCTTTTCAATTCATCAAAACTCTATTGTCATTTATCCATCCACTGAAATTTCACATCCTTTCTAAGTAGCTTGGTCAATGGAGATGCCAACATGGAGAATCCCTTCACAAATCGACGGTAGTATCCAGCTAAACCTAGAAAACTGCAAATCTCTGTGACATTTTTGGGTGGCTTCCAATTAAGGATAGCTTCAATCTTACTTGGATCTACCTTAATACCCCCTGCTAATACTATGTGCCCCAAAAAGGATATGTCCTTCAGCCAAAATTCACACTTCGACAATTTGGCATATAGCTGTTTCTCCCTCAAAGTCTGCAGTACAATGCGCAAATGTCTATCATGCTCTTCTGCATTCCTCAAGTAAACCAATATATCATCGATAAATACCACAACAAACTGGTCAAGGTATGGTCTGAAGATAGTGTTCATCCAATCCATAAAAGTAGCCAGAGCATTAGTTAACCCGAATGGCATGACCGAGAACTCATAATAGCCATAGCGGGTTCTGAAGGCAGTTTTAGAAATACTCTGCTCTTGTACTCTCAACTGATATAACCTGATCTCAGGTCAATTTTGGAGAACACAGCTGCACCCCTCAACTGATCAAACAAGTCATCAATGCGGGGCAATGGGTATCTGTTCTTTATTGTCACCTTATTCAACTGCCGATTGTTAATGCATAACCGGAGAGTGCCATCTTTCTTCTTTACAAACAATACTGGCGCTCCCCAAGGTGACACACTAGGGTGGATAAAGCCCTTATCAAGCAGCTCTTGCAACTGTACTTTCAATTCTTTCAGTTCTGCTGATGCCATTCTGTATGGCATTATGGAGATTGGGTCCACACCAGGCATAACATCAATTTCAAACTGCACTTCTCTTTCTGGAGGTAATCCTAGCAATTCATCAGGAAATACATCCGGAAAGTCACATACAGTAGGAATGTCCTTCAGTGCTGGACTCCCCACTTGGGTGTTTATCACATGTGCCAAGTACGATTCACACCCTTTTCTAATCATTTTTCTGGCCAGTGCAGCTGAAATGATGTTTGAAGGCAATAGCTGCCTCTCCCGATGAATTACTACATCACCATACTGAGTAAGACCAAAAGTGACTGTCTTCAGTCTATAGTCAATCATCGCATGATGCCTGGCTAACCAATCCATGCCCAAGATAATGTCATAATCTCTGAAGGGCATTTCAATTAAATCAGACAGAAAAGTGTGTCCTTGGATCACTAAAGGACAGTCCCTATATAGCCTATTTACCCTGACCTACTGGCCTAATGGACTAGTTGCTAGCACATCATAGTCCATTGGTACACACGGAATAGCAGTAGAACACATCACACTAGCACTAACATACGAATGTGTGGAGCCAAGATCAAATAACACATGTACATATTGGTCAAGGATGGAGAAAATACCAGCTACAACGTCTGATGTTTCAGCTTCCTCCCTCTGACGCATGGTATACACTCTGACTGGTGCGCCACTGGATACTGGCTGGTTAATAGTGCTTTGACTTCCAGGAGTGTTACCAGGACCCCTACCTCTGCCTCTACCTCTAGCAGCTGACTGTGACCCTCTAGGTGTAGAGACTTGGGCTGATCCTTCAGATGTAGCAGAAGGTCCAGACCGGCGCGGACTAGTGCAATCCTTAGCGAAATGTCCACTCCCTCCATAGTTAAAACATGCACCGGCAGCTTTGAAATAAACCCCACCATGAGTTCTACCACAAGTTTCACACTGCCGTACTGATAGAGATCCTCGGGGTGCTTGCTGGGTCTGCTGACCAGACAGAGGTGGTCTTTGGCCAGAAAATCTGCCTCTGCTAGATCTACGGGGGTTGGATCCCCCAAACTGTTTCCTCTTCCCAGAACCACTCTCAGGTGCTTGTCCAGTAGTCTTTTCAGTCTTCTCTTTCTCTTGTGTATCCTTCTTTACTGCCCCTTCTGATTCTATCATTTCCAGTTCCAGGGCCTGTGAGATCAACTCAGCAAAATTCTAATGTCGGAAACCCACGACTTGCATTCTCAGATTCGGCCTTAACCCATACTCAAACCTCTTACATCTATCTCTGGGGGTGGAGACTAAGCTTCAAGCATAGTGGCTTAGCCTTGAAAAGTCTCTCTCATACTCTGCTATGGTTCGGTCCCCTTGTTTCAAACTCAAGAATTCTTGTAATTTCATATCCACATACGCATCAGGAGCCCATTTCTGCTTGAATTCCCTCAGGAAGTCTGTCCATGTCAGCACAGGTGGCTCAACCAGGCTGTGGGGGATGGTCTTCCACCATTCATATGCATCCCCTTGGAGAAGAGATACTGAATACTCAAATTTTAATTCTTCAGTACACTGCAGCTTTCTGAAAACCCATTCCATTCTTTCCAACCAGCATTCGCCTCCAGTGGTTCCACAGTGCCTTTAAACTCGGTGGCCCCAAATTTCATCAATTTTTCATCTTGCCTAGGGAAATTTGTGGTTGTGCTACAGTGCTTGCATCCGAGCTTGGGGTGGCACATTACCCGCCATTTCTTTGGAAAAAGCGACCATCTCATTGTACAAAGCGAAAAGCTGCGGTGCTAGAGTAGGAGCTAGAGTGGCTGACCCACTCATGTTCTGGAGTGCTGGGGCTTCCCCTTGAACCTCAGCCTCAACAGATTGTTCTTCGGAATGATCTCCTCCTTCCATTCCGTTTTCCCAAATTTTTTATTTCCTGAGATCAAACACAAGGAGGTTGACCTCTGTTAGTGCATATTCATGATGTAAATACGTCATATATATCAATTAAAGACACTTGAGCAGTTGTACTTATCAAAGAAATATTCATACACATAGTCAAAATTTATTGAAAAACCATGCTCTGATACCACTAAAACATGTCACACCTTACCCCTCTATAAGGCATAACATGATCTCGTAGAATACTTAATGAACTACCGAACTTCATCTACTAATAACTCATTAAGTACCCAACAAGAGATTTTAAAACAATTTTCTTACATTCTGGAAGTGGTAAGCATTTTGGTAGGAATTAAAAACCATTTATTCAAAGTTTAAATACTAGTAAAAATTTTTGTCCATTTTAATTTTGCCGCAAATTTTATAAAAATTTTGACAGAGTTCTATTTGTATTTGGAAAAAATAGTTCTTCAAATACCTAAAAAAAAAACACTTCCAATAATTTTCTCAACTCTCAACCTCCAATAACTCTCAAATCAACTCAATTCAATTCACTTCCAAATAATTCCACAATCCAAATCAAAATTTATCATCTCAAAATATTTAATACTTCATTCACAAGGCATAAAGTATGAAATTCACAGGTACAAATATTAATTTACAGAAGAAAATCCAAAAATAATATTATTACAATTTATTTACAACTGCTCAACTTTACATTGATACATATAACATTTTTATATTTACATCAAAATTAACTACAAGGGTATAAAATAATACCCGTACAAAAAGACCAGTATAGTCCTCAATTCGATAGCAGCTCACTCTGCTGCTTTCTCCTTGCTCTTATCTGCGACAGCAAAATAAGCTATCGTTGAGTATAAAAAATACTCAGTGGTGCACAATAAAAATTTAAAATGCAATACATAAATCATTCATTGATGGAACACAATTTAAATATTTATCAAATTATCAAAGCTCATAATAACACAATTTAGTCAAATAATTTCATAAACATAGTGCTGCCAAAATCATACACAACTTAAGCCATGACACAAAATTTCCGATCAATGCCGTGTTGTACACCACGACAAAGCAATCTACAACCCCATTAATCGAAATCAATGAGGGAGGTGGCTAGCTAGCTAATGAGTACTCATCCGATCTCAACCTCAACTGGCAAGCCAGAGATGGAGGAAAATAAACGATCTCAACTCCATAAATGGAGGAGGAATAATGTGATACTGTCAGGCTAAGTGTGAACACAAAATTAATTCAAAACAATTTATTTAAATAATTTATGAAAAATCTGATCAATTTCCAAAGTCATAATTGCGATTATAAAATTGCAACACAGTACATAATTAATCACAGAAATCAAATTTTTTGAGAATAAAATATTTAAACAAGAATTATTGTGCGCAGACCTGACGTGAGTCGCCTCTAGCCCTTGACTCAGTCTCTCCGAGCTTCCAAGTCTTTTTCAGCTGAAATACACAGTTTCATAGTGTTTCAGTACCATAACTTAGCATAAATCCAAAAATAAATTTAACTTCACTTTTAACTAGCTCTATTGTGCTAAACTCGACGTTCTTGAAATTTTTGTGTTTCGAGTTACTATTCACTATACTATTCAAGTCAATTTGTTGACTTTCTAAAGCTTAATAGGTATGGGAACTCCAACTTCACCCACATACCACATTTTGGTCATTAAATTTGTTGGTTTTGGTCATTTTCTCAAAGCTTAAGTCCTTTTGGCAAAATTGTCAAATTTTCAGTTTTGGTGCTCCTAGTTGCACTATTCTATTGGTAATTTTACTGTTGGAATTTGGCAAAACTTCCTTCGTAGAAAATGTTCCTTATTGTCTTAAGTTTATTCTCATTTTTGACTCACCCCAATTAGAGTTTTGTAGCTCAAGTTATGGCCATTTGAACCATGGCTGCCGGAATAGAAACAACCCAGATTTTCTGGGCAATTTTGGTGCTGGCAGTTTTGGGTCACCAACTTGGGGTGGCCAAATGGCTTGGTTGCTGGCAGAATTTGGATTTGTGTTCTTCATGAAAGTTTTAGTCTATATCTCATTTAACCTCTGGTAAAATTTCAGGTCATTTTGACCTGCCTAGCTCGAGTTATGACCAAATGAACAGACAGACACTGTTCATTTGTTCAGTTTGTACAGGGTAGCCTGCACTTTTCCAACTTTGGTCAATTTGTTCACTAGGTTTTGGTCACTTTTTAGGCATGGTTCCTAAATGAAAATTGTGTCATTTTATGTCTATTTTCATCCCCAATTGGTCCCATATCAATTGGACTTGTAAAATTTCATTTTTGGTCCTTCAAGTGACTTGGTCATCTTGCGTGACATGACCACACTCCCTCCGAATTTGACTTTATTTCCAACCATTCCAACACAACTCATTTGGTCACAAATGATAATTTTTCACTTCAAATTAGGTCCAAAACATCATTTCACTATTTCACTACATTTTGTCTCCCAAACCCTAGGTTCCAAAACCCTAACTCACTTAATTTGTTACATTTTACTAATTCCAACCATACAAACACAATTCCTCAACTCATTCAAGCTTTCTAACATATTTTATTCAATCAAATTCATGCAATTCTCACCCCTACATAGGCTGGATGAATTTTGCTTTAATCCTCCAACAATTAATTTCTTTTCATTTTAAGCATAATTCTAAGTTAATTGAACTATAAACACAATTAATTGAACTAGAAATTTCAAGTTAGCTTACTAACCTTTCTTTGAATTTTTAATCTTCAAATCTTTCACTTTCTTCACTTTTCTTTCCTTAGTTCTCCTTCCCAAGGTGTAATCCATAATTTTTGGGGAGTTTATGGGAAAATTTGGTGTTTTAAAAGCTTACACACAAGCTTCAATGGAGGATTTTGAGAGGGAAAGGGTGAGAGGTGAGACACGGCAACAAGGGTAAAAGATGACTTTTTTTTTTTTTTCTTTTCTTTTCATTTATCTATTTTGGCTTATGGAAGACCCCAAAAAAATCTAATTAATTAAATACATTAATTATTACTTTTATGGCATCATGCATGATGTCATCTCCCTACACTTTTTCATTTTCCTTTTTTTTTTCTATTAGTTCTTTAATTTAATTCTCGATTCCAAAATTTTCTTTTCTCCGATTATATTTGACAGTTAGGTCAGGAGTCAGCTCTCGGGGTCAATTGACCAAATTGGCCCTCGCCGGTTCATCCCGGTTTGTAAATAATTCAATATTTCTTCCGGCTCCCTGACATAATTATTTGACTGGCTTAACAGTTCTTTTTCGTGATTTTCTCTTTTCCACTATATTTATAATGGTCCTAAGGACCGGAGCGTTACATTTTACAGTTCGAAATTTGAGTTTAAAATGGCTTCACAGTCGTTCCCGAAACGGTCACCCATCGCTATGACTCTCGGCTCGTTTAACTTCTTATATTCTGTTTTTCTTATTTATACTTAACTAATTAGCAATTACTAATTATTTGTACTTATAGCTTCTCTAGTTGTCTTAAATGTGGTTCTAATCCCCTTAATTGTTTGGACCAACACCAGTCACCGGAACAGTGAAATATACCAGGCTATTCAAATAGGAGTGTTACAGAGAGTGATATTTTGAGATTAACCCCTTAATCTCTTCTTATCCTAACACTTAGAGATATTTATCTCTCTCTTCCATGTGTCTATATCTAATTCCTCTAACTAGATGTGTTTTCTAAAGTTTTTTGGGCCACTAGTCAAGTAGAGAAAATTAAACCTTTTAATTAATTAATTAGTGTTATGGATAAACACTAATTATCTCCACTTTCTCTCTCCTTTGACCTCAAGTCAAATTGACCACTTAATCTCTTCTCTTATGAATAATTAATCAAGCTTATATTTAAATACTTTAATATTTACTTGAATACTTCTATTCATGAATTTATTTTCAAGTCATGCTAGTGAATTTGCAATCCAATTGCAAACAAAAAATATTAATTTAATTAATCAATTAAACTATTTAATTAATTAATCAAATTAACTATGCTTTGATCTTATTGTTCTTTTTGTGTGTGACTTTCTAAGTTCATTACTAATTGACAATGAGAATAATATTAACTCCTTAATATTATTGTAACCATTCCATACTTAGAGTGAAATTTCTATGTCACTCTTAGTTCTCATAAATCATGGTTGACACCTAGCATAGTGTACCATGACTACCTAATTAGTTATGAATTAATTCATACTTAACTCATAAACCTTGATCATACATATCATGTATTGAAATCTCTCCGTTACAAAATCTCAATTCCAACTAGAGTCATGGTTTATGTCAAACAGTAATTGCTTAAAATCATATGTCCTTATTTTAATTCTAATTCTTGATTAATAAGACTTTCCAGTCATAAACTCTTTTCTAACTAAATCTATCTATCCTTGCCAGGAACTTAACTTATCAAGAACAATTCAAATGAATATAGGATATTATCTCTATTTACTTAGGGTAACGGATCCCATCTTGACTAAACACCTATCTCTATATATAACTAGTTAGAACCAATACACACCCGTATACCCATATCTATTACGAGTATGTAAGTTGTATCAAATTCAAACTACCTACATATGAGATAACCGTGTTATCTCAGGTCAAGAGGTCTAGAGATTATATGTACTATTATGATCTATATGATAATGTATTAACAAGAGTAAACTCCATGTGTATGTCATATTAGTATCACTGGTTCAGCCTACTTATCTCATAAGTGCCTACCATGTGTGTTATATGGCATAAGACTCACCATTTTATCTTATTAGTATCTCATACTAATTTATGGAAACAAACAAAAGTGACAATCTACTCGGATAAATCATGCCTAATGAGGTATCCTAGATTGTAAACCAAAATTTATAATACTTGTACTAGAATATTCCGTCACTCATATTCTTAACACTTTAAGAATGGAACATTTAACAAGCTGTTAAAGGACATTTCCAATTAAATATAAACAATTTATATTAAAAGAAAATATGCATGCCATTAAATAGGAATAAATGTTTACAAGATACATATTACAAGATATGCTCTAGGGCATACCACTAACACTATACATATATTCTTAACCAAATAAACTCATACTCATAAATACATATCACAACTAGTAAGTGCAAAAGAAATCTTCTTTAATCTAACTCAATAGAGTTAGTCAAATTGATAAGAATAAAAAAGTATGATTCTTTATTAATTAGGGTTTAATTTCACTCGAATCAATGTATCAAGTTGATTCTTAACTGTACCATATGATAACTTGATGTCTCTTGTGAAATTGAGTTTCTGTAAATTTTTAGAACACTGGATGTGAGAAAACCCATTGACTGCCTCTTGAAATCTTAAACAATATCAATCTGAACTTGAAAATTTTGCTCCATATCTTAAATTTGTGTGACTTGTGGATTGTTCGCGCCTCTGATGATGTTGAGAAAATTTTGGCAAAGCAATTTTCATTGGGAAATGCTGCATTTGGAAAGGGAAAGAAATTTAGAGAAACAATTTTTATTTCCTTCAAATTTGAAGAACGGCAGCTGGAGATTCATTATTTTCTACTACACCAGATGGTTTCAGCCTAGATCCATCATCAAGACTGATTCCTTATTTGGGTTCTTCGATTCTCTATTTTTATTTTTTGTTTATAGTATTTTTCTATATAGTTTTCATTGTAAATCCAAACATAAGTGCATAGATTTTTATAAATTTCAAAGTTTGGGACTCTATTTCAACCACGGTATTAATCTGATTTAGTTTAATGAAATGGGTATTATGCTTTGATTCTTTGCCTTGTGACTTATTTTTCCATACTTGGTGTTAAGCTTCTCAAAGTATTGTTTTAAATCATTAAATGATGGACTGAGAAGTGAAAATTAATGGTGGAAAACTAAGCTTTAGAGCTTACAAATTTAGATTTAGAGATAAACTGAAATTCTGAGAGGATTTTATAAATTAATTACAAAACTTAATAGGTTTTAACTAAGTCATGAGCATGAAATTAGGAATTGACTTGTTTAAAATATTACTTTGATTGCTTGAGAAGAATCATAGTTATTTCAGAATTAATTTCCCTAAAAAATTGTTAGTACCCATTCATTAGATTAATTGGTGGAATACTCGGTCAATCGAAGTGTGAATCCCCAAATTCTAGAATCGCCTTTTTACATGTTGATAGTTACAATTGCATATTTATTGCTTTAATTTTAATTAGCTTTCCTTGTTTAGTTTACATATACATTAGCTTATTGCTCTTAATTCTGCCCCTATTAGTTAGCCTATATAATCTTTCAATTATAGTTTAGTACTTAAACACAAATCCCTAAGGGACGATGACTTTTCTTCACCATTTAATCGATCCGTATATTTGCAGGTAGACCACATCAATAACTATTGTAAAGAAAAATTAAAAAAAAAAAAGTCTTAATTTCCTTCACTTCCAACTTGTGATAATTAATTCTTCTAAAAAAACTTATATTTATAATTTATTTCATTTGTATATTTTTTTGTTAAGCAACATTTTATTAATAAAAGAAATCCAAGAAAAACTTAGAATGTACGTTGCCAAATAAACCAAGCCAATAGGCTCCCCCCGATACACTAAACCTAGGTAACGATATGCTAAGTGAAAAAACCTGAAAAAAAAGGTACAAAACACACTAACAAGACAATATCAAAGTTGCATTACAAAAAACAGCAAACAAAATTCCAAAAAGTACTACCAAACAAATGCTAGAAGACCAAAACCCAAGGTGTAGGTGGCCACAAAATCAGGTCAAAAATCACTGCAAATTGTATCAAGATCTGCAGAAAAATCACACACAAAATCTTCCAAACCTCTCAAATAGACCTATAACAACACCAAACAAAAAGTGCAGCAAAAACACATCTATAGTAAACTAACACATCCAACAATTGCAGAGTCCACTGCAGTAATGAAAAAGCTAATAACTCAATTATATAAATGCAACAAAGTCTGAATATCTGTCCACTCCTTGCTATGCAAAAGCATCTACTACAAAATTGGCCTCACGAGATGTGTGAACAAAACTAACTTGAATTAACTGTTGAACTCCTACTAGGATAGAGTTAATAATTGAAGAGAATTTCTAGGGAGCTTCATCTGGCTGTAATCCAAGCAATAACGGATTTTGAATCAGATTCAACAAACTTCATTTGTATATTAATTTATATTATTAAATTATTTTTTATTTTATTAATTTTTGTATAGTAAAAAGTATGGAAAAATTTTCTATTTGTTATATTAGGTAATTTTAATACATAAACATTTATTTTTCATTGATATATGAATAAATTTATCATTATAAAAATTTTAATCTTAAGTATTTCTAAGCTATAAATGATTAAATATTATTATTTAAAATTTTAAATTATTTTTTAAAAATATTTGTTTGTTAAAATTTAACTTAAATTTATTTTAATACTTATTTATAAAATATACAAAAGTATTAATTATAATATGATATTATTATTAATAATATCATATAATATTTATATAATAATATACTGGTTAATTTCTAATTTAACCCATAACCCTCATTTTTCATCAGGTTAGTGATCGGACTAAATTTGAAAACTTAATTATCTCTGACTAAAAGATTCTGATATGAAGTAATGAAATACGAAAAATGTTCCGACATAAACTACACTTTGGATATTATTTCAATCCAACCATACTCTTTGGCCTTTGCATATGTGTATAAGAGGCTTTCAATTATGGATATCCGTGAAATGTAATTTTGGAACTGATACATCTTAGCAACAATGAATGAAATGCTGCCTAATATGACTTAGTTCCTTAACCAAAATCAAGTAACTTATTTAGCATATTTAGATTCGAGTTTCAACTTCTTTAATCTCCCACTAAAAACAGAAAAAGAAAAAAAAAATGAATGAAATGCTAAGGGAATGATGTCAAATTTAATCCGATGATTTGGACAAATTCTCTAAGGTCTGCCAACTTCCATACCAAACATGACCTAAAAACTTTCGTTTGGGGTTGAATTGAAGACAATCAAGTCCATGAGGCTGTCCATACAATAAATTAGATTTCTGAAATTATATATGTGTGTGTGTGGTGTCCATTAGTTCCACGCAAACGTTTTATGAACCATTGGAAATAATTGGCCAAAATTCGTCGACGTGAACTCCACATATTCTGGACCTTATCCTTTCGTACACAAACTCTCAATGTACCAGCTCCAAGGACGAGGACAAACACCGACTCCAAGCTATAAATTTTCGTGGTTATAATATTACATTTTGTTTATTTATTTTTTTTTTCATAGTTTTATTTACTTATTTCTTTTATAATTACATTCTTAATAATTAATTATTTTTTTAATAAATTAAAACTTTATTTCATTATATTATGTCCAATTCGGGTGTGCTAAATGTGCGCTGAATACTCAAAAGCATGCCTATATATTATAAATTAAAATTATCATATAATATATTTTTAAAAAATGTTTTTTATTATATATATATGTATGAGAATATTCAAAATATATACAATTACTACTTAGATTAGTGATTTAAACCCATTGTTATATTCTGTTATGAGCGGACAATAAAATTCTGCTTTATACATATATTCTTATCTAAATAAAATCATACTCTTAAATCCATATCACAATTAGCAAGTGCAAAAGAATTGTTCTTTAATCTAACTCAATAGAGTTATTTAAATTGATAAGAATAAAAACTACTATTTTATTAATTAATGTTTAATTTCGCTAGAATCAATGTACAAGTTGATGTGGGGGATTTATCCCTTATTCCTATTAAAAAAAAAATCATTGAAATGGGCATTAGTTTATATTTTTAAATAACTAAATTAAAAATCATCACATAAGAGCATAATAGTATATTAATCTTATAATTGTTACTATTATTTTTATTTAAAGGATTTTCTTATAATTAAAATATTCTGTCCAATAAAAATAAATAAATTGAAATAGAATACGAGTAAACATAAATTTAAAAATTGAAAAAAATGCAATTAACTATTAAAATATTTTCACATAAAATTTTATTTCACATGCTTAGTTTATAAGTAGAAAAAAAAATATAAGGATAAAAATATAAGGATAAATCAAACCAGAAATAAATTTAAAATAATTTTTCATAACAATATTTTTTTATAATTTTATTACATATAAATAAGATTAAATTATTTTTACTATATTTTTTCTCAATAGAAGAACAATGGACTGAGTAATAATTAGTGGGCTATAAAGTGAGAGGTAACTCTCTTGCTTTCTAATTATGAAAGTGAATAATCTCAAAATAAGAAAATGGTGGGGAGACTCAAACTCGATACCTTCTTACTCGACGCACTTTAAAGGTAAAGAAAGAACAGTTAAATTACCTTTGATTGATTTTTTTTTCTTTTTTGTACAATTGGCTTCAACAAACTTAGTGCTTGTTTGGCATTTAGTTTGAAGAGTTCCAACTGCGTTTCTAAATAAAAGTATTATTTTAGATGCTGTTAAAAAAACAGTTTGAAAAAATACTGTTTTATTATTTTAGTATTTTTATTATTAAAACTTATTAAATTTAATTTTAAATTATTTTTTAATATTCTCTTAGTAATATATTTAAAAAAAGTATTTTTTTCAATAGTAATACCAAACAGGCTCTTAGACTCGAGACTTCACTGCCTTAGGGATAACTACAGTATCACTGAACTAAAGCCCATGAAGGAACGGAAGCGTGAAAAACACAAGATTATACCATTGAATTCAAAAATTTTCACCTAGGGTCACAAGCACCATGCAAGATTTATTTTTATCTATTTGATTTCAATGATAAACAACATATTAAAACTCTTTTAATATGTTTTTGGATCTGTATTTGCCATTTAAGATTTTAAAATTAATCAGATTAATTTTAGAACCCTAGATTAAATCAAGAACGATTACACTAACCTCTTGATGTGCTGCAGCGTGTCTGCGCCTTTGAGATTCGTCTTCAGGACACCAGATGTTGTCCCTCTAGCTTGTCCACACCAAGAACACCTATGGCAGCCCTTGAACAGCTTCTAAAGCTTTTTCTATTAATTAGAAATTCAAGTTCTGCCTTTTAAGAGATTAGAGATGCAAACAGGACACTAGAAACAATTTCTAGTGTTCTTAATTCAAGAGATTGATGGCTAATCTCTTTGAATTGATGAGAGATGAAGAGAAATAGCTGGAGAGGCTCAAAGTGGCGTGACATATGAGAGGAGAGGCTGCTGGTTGTGTTTTCTTTTCATAACCCCACTTAAATAGCTAGGTTAACACATTAAACCCTAGCCACATGTCACCTTTTGATTAGCTCTAGGTTTAAGTGACCCAATCACATTGTGCCAAGTGTCAAACCTATATTTAATCTTGATTTTAATCATCTTACATGATTAAAATTATTTGGCAAGCTTATGTGTTATGCCATGTGTCACCATCTCATGGTGCCACGTGTCACAATCGTAAAATGACCAAAATGCCTCGTGTCTTAATTTTGAGTTCTTAACCCAAAATAATTATTTTCTTCTTCTAATTAATTTATATCAAATATAAATTAATTAATTAATCTCTATTAATTAATTTCTCATCAATTAAATTCATATTTAAACACTTTAAATATAAATTTAATTTATACTACACATCCAATAATCTAGATTTGGTTTCAAGTCATGCTAGGGACTTTGCAATTTTATTGCAAACCAAATCTATTTAATTAATCAATTAAACTCTTTAATTAATTAATTAAATCATATTTAAATAGGTGATAACTTGTGTATGTGTGTGACTTACTAGGCTCATCACTAATTGGCAATGAGACATGATATCAACTCTTAATATCATCAGAACTCTTTCTTACCATAAATGATTTCTCTAAATCATTTTATGAACCTCATAGACCATGGTTAACACCTAGCATAGCATGCCATGGCCACCCAATTAGTAATAAGGTTTACCTTAAATGAACCTATAATCATATGTTACCATGCACTAGAATCTCTCTGTTACAAAATCCCAACTCAAGCTGGAGTCATGGTTTATGTCAAACTCCATTTGCTATGAATATTATGTTCTCTTTTAATTTCAGTTCTTGATTAAAAGATTTTTCTCATCAGAAACTCTTTTCTGAATAAATCTATCTGTCCTGGCCATGAACTTGAAACATCAAGAACAATTAAAAGAACATAGGATTTTTTCTCTATTTACTTAGAGAAACAGATTCCTTATTTATCAACACCTACCGCCATATATAACTATCTTGAGCCAACACATGACCATATACCCATACATAGTACAAGTATGAAAGCAGTATCAAACTCAAACTACCTATATACAAGATAACTGTGCTATCTCAGGTCTAAAGATTATATGCACTGATATGATTTATGACAAAACATTGACAAGAGTAAACTCCATGTGCTTGTCATAAGCGTCACTGGTTCGGCCTACTTATCATTTATAAGTGCCTATCATGTTTGTTATATGGCATGAGACTCACCATTCCATCTTATTTATATCTCATATAAATAACTTGGGACCAAACATGAATACAATCATTATGGATAAGTCATGTCCTTATTATGAAGTATCCTCGATTGTGAACCTATTTATGATACTTCGTGCTAGAAATATTGTCACTCATATTCTTAACAACTTAAGAATAATATTTCTAACAAAATATCAATGGACCTTTTCTATTACACATAAATATATTATGTAAACGGAAAAGTGGAAATGCCTTTATTAATAAAAATATGTACAAGATACATACTAAATGATATGCTCTAGGGCATATTACTAACAATCTCCCACTAGCACTAGAGCCATTCATTACAATATCTTAGACCCATCTTCTCAAGATGTCAGTCTAACTGAGATTATGACAAAGGCTTAGTGAATGGATCAGCTGGTTTTTTAGCTGATGTTATATTTTCTGCATGGCTATATCGCCTTGCCCAACTATATCCCTGATAATATGGTAGTGCCTTTCTATGTGTTTGGATTTTGGGTGAGACATTAGTTCCTTAGCCTGCATGACTGCTCCATTGTTGTCACAGTGTAGTGGAACTGCTGACTTACTGGAAGGACCTACGATAAGTTCTGGTACACACTTCTTTATCCAAACGACTTCCTTTGCAAGATCTCGATGCACAATATACTCGACCTCGATGAGTGGAATCTGCAGTCGTGCTCTGTTTGGAACTCTTCCAACTGAGTGCACCTCCATTACAAATGAACACATATCCAGAGGTAGACTTTCTATCATCGATATCTGATTGGAAATCAGAATCAGTATAACCATCCAATTGCAAGTCTCCACCTCCATAAATCAAGAATAAATCCTTAGTTCTTCTTAAGTACTTAAGAATATTCTTGATGACTATCCAAAGGTTCCAAACACGGATTGGATTGATACCGCTAGTCAAACTAACAAAGATATGCGATATCGGGCCTAGTACACAACATTGCATACATTAAACTTCCAATAGCCGAAGCATATTGAATCCTGGCCATCTTATCTCTTTCTTCAGATGTCTTTGGAGACATCTCTTTAGAAAGGTGGATACCATGTCTCACTGGTAACAATCCTCTCTTGGAATCAAGCATGTTAAACCTCTTTAACACCTTTTCCAAGTATAGACTTTGGGATAAACCAATTATTCTTTTCGCTCTATCTCTATAGATGCGAATCCCAAGAATATAGGTTGCCTCCCCTAAGTCTTTCATGGAGAATGTATTTGACAACCATACCTTTATAGTCGTCAACATACTGTATCATTACCCATCAACGATGTCATCCACATATAAGACAAGGAAAGTGATAGCTTGTCACTAACCTTCTTATATACACATGGCTCATCCTCCTTTTTGATAAAATCAAAAGATTTATTGGCTTCTTCAAAACGGATGTTCCAACTCCTCGAAGGTTGTTTCAACCGATAATTGGATCGCTTTAGCTTGCAGACCTTGTAATGATCTTGGGATTCTAATCCCTAGGTTGTTCCATGAAAATGTTTTCTTCAATGTATCCATTAAGAAAAGTGTTTTGACATCCATCCGCCAAATCTCATAATCATAGTATGCAGCTATTGCTAATAAAATCCTAATTGATTTAAGCATGGCAACAAAGCAGAAAGTCTCCTCATAGTCTATTCCTTGCCTTTGGCGAAACCCTTTCGCTACTAGCCTTGCCTTATAGGTCTCTACCTTTCCATCGTAACCAATTTTCTTCTTGAAAACCCATTTGTTCCCTATAGGTACAATACCTTCAGGTGGGTCAACAAGATCCCAAACTTGATTCTTATACATGGAATCAATCTCGGATTTCATAGCATCAATCCATTTTGAAGAGTCTATATCTGATATAGCTTCTTCATAGATAAGTGGATCATCTCCATGATCTAATTCTTCTTGAGTAGACAACTCTTGTTCTTCTTCATGAAGGAAACCATATCTCACCGTGGGTGAGATACCACAGTTGTTCTACGAGGAACAATTTGTAGATGTTTCATCAATGGGTATAGGTTGACTAGATGGATCTATATCCATCCGATGCATTGGTTGGTCGAATTCTCCAATTCTAACTCTATTTGCCTTCCTTTGCCTCCTTCTTTGACAAATTGTTGTTCAAGAAATGTGGCATCTCTACTTATCACAACTTTTGTGAAGTAGGCAAATAAAATAATATCCAAAACTATCTTTTGGATATCCAACAAATCGACATTTTTCTGATATGGTCTCCAATTTATCAGTGTTGACTTTTGATATGTGGAAAACCCCAAATCTTAACATGCTTAAGGCTTGGTTTTCTTCCATGCCATATCTCATAAAGTGTGGAAGAAAGCGATTTTGATGGAATCCTATTCGAATATATAAAGTGATTCTAATGCAAATCCCCAAAGGAGATTGGCATATCGGTATAGCTCATCATACTATGTACCATATCCAATAAGTACGATTTCTCCTTTCAGATACACCATTCATTGTGTGGCGTTCTGGAGAAGTCGGTGAGAAACAATGCCATGCTCTCTCAAGTATTCATCAAATTCAAGACTCAAATATTCACCTCCACGATCGATCGAAGAGCTTTAATATTTTTCTGTTTGATTTTCTACTTGATTTAAATTCTTTGAACTTTTCAAAGGATTCATGTTTGTATTTCATCAAATACAAATACCCAAACCTTGATTTATCATCAGAAAGGTAATAAAATAATGAAAGCCCCTCTAGCCATTTCTTTAAATGGACCACATACATCACTATGTATTAGCTCCAAAATATTTTCAGCTCTTAGCCCTTGTCCAACAAAGGGTGATCTAGTCATTTTGCCACAAGGCAAGATTCACAAGTTGGAGTAGGCTCGAGCCCAATGAGGATAGAATCCCCATTTTCTCCAATTTTGCAATCCTATCTTCTGCAACATGACCTAACCTTAAGTGCCAAGTATATTTTGAACTTGAGTTGGTTTTCACCATGGCATTGCTTTCATTTAGATTGCTACACTCGCGGTGGAAACACTTTCTTACTGGCAATGGAAACACTTTCCTGTTGGCAGTGGAAACACTTTCCTATTGGCAGTGGAAACACTTTCCTTTACCTTCATCAGCTTTAGTCTTCCTTTTCTGTTTAGCTATTTTCTTAGAATGACTGTGAATCGAGGTTTCTTTTTCTTATTGCCTTTCTTCTTGTTGGACTTTCCACAGTGGAAGAAGATGCAACCAAAGCTACCTCTTTTTCTTTATTGCACGGCATATTCTTTTGAGCAATAACCAACATGTTGAGTAAACCCTAAGGTGCATTCTGTTTAGTCATATGGAAATTTGTCACAAAATTCCCAAAAGACTCGGGAAGGGATCAAGGATCAAATCCGTTTGTAATTGGAAATCCATGTTGAAGTCAAGATGTTCCAACTGCTCAATCAGCCGAATCATCTTGTAGACATGATCCCCAACATTCTGTCCCTCAGACATCCTCATGCGGAATAGCTGCCTAGATATCTCATACCTAGCATTTCTGCTGTGCTCACCATACAACTCTTGTAGGTAAAGGAGGATCTCTACTCGCACTCTGCATGTTCTCATGTTGCTTCTGTAACTCATTACTCATAGAAGCAAGCATGTAACACTTAGCTCTCATATCATGCTCCTTCCACTTGTCCAAAGTTTCATGTTCCTCTTGTGTGGCCTCTGGAGGTAAGGGACCAGGAACATTTGAATCTAGAACATATCCTATATGTTCAAGGTTCAAGACAAGTTTCAAATTTCTTAGCTAATCGCATGATTAGGTCCTGTCAACCTATTGCGATCAAGTATGCTTGCAAGGATATTGGATGGTGGTAGTTGTTCTGTGCTCATTATTATCAGAAAATTAATTGCAGAAATAACCAGATTAATTAGCAAATGTATCATGTAATTAACCAAATATGATTATGGTCTTTTAATCAAATTGGTCCTCCCACTAACTTAGCGAATCCTACACTTCCAAAGTAAGCGGAAATCCTAGTTGGATGGATTTCTAGTGGGTGATTGAATTCTTATAATTCTATTGATCATCCTCAGGTACATCCATTATTGGAATTACAATAAACTATAAGTGAGCAACTCCTTGCCCATCACATCTCATGTGAGGTTCAATCCTTTTACTAGCCCCTAATGCTCAAAATCTCAGGTACATCCAATATTGACTTATCTTGCATTAGTTAAGTTGATCCCATTGAGCCAGTAATTATGCAAATAATTTTAATGTCCTCAGGTACATCCAATATTGGCCACCAAACCATTTACATATTTACAACATCTCATGCTTAACAATTATTCTTAAGAAAATCTCTTAAATTAATTGCATCTCATGCAACTATTTAAAATTTCTTAAAATAATTGCCCCAATGGAGGGCTTATGTTATAATTACTTTAATTATAGCATTTCCAACTTAATCATTTGTTTGGAAGATTTTATAGCCATCCTAATTACTATTAAGGTCTCACTTTGCACATTATCCATTTAGCATGCATATATCATATAATTGCATACATTCCCATACATCTCATGCATTCATGGATAAGCAGTAAATCTGGTATGATCATTGACTTTCTAAGTGATTCAATTCTTAGACACCAAGAATTTAATCAGGGCATTCCTAGGTGCATTTCATTCATTCATTTTACAAGAGTTGCTGAAGGAGTACATAATCAACACTTGATCTTGAATTCCTCCCACTGGTCCCACCAATGCTCTTGACCTCCTTGAACTTCTTGCAATCCAATATTACATAGTAATCCTTGGCATACCAAGGCGAATTTACAAGAACTTAAATAAATGAAATTACAACCAAAAAATATTACAAACTTAATAATACATGCCCAAAATAAATTAAAATAAATTAATTAATTTACAATCCCAAAGAAACATAAAAGAAATAAATCCAATCACATTGGTCTTTTATAGTCCATGATCATCCATCATGCATATCACTATTTAACAATTAAATAAAACATACATACTTAAATTAAATTGAATATCTCATATTCAACTTAAAAATCCAGATTTGAATATGATTCAAATAAATTTAAAAATTCAGATTTGAATCTCATTCAAACAAATTTAAAAATTCAGATTTAAATCACATTCAAACAACTTCAAAAATTCAGATTTGAATCACATTCAAACATTTTTTTTTAAAAATCAGATTTGAATCACATTCAAATATTTTTTAAAAAATCAGATCTGAATTTTATTGAATCAATTTTAAAAAATCAGATTTAAATATGATTCAAACAACTTTAAAAATTCAGATTTGAATCTCATTCAAACAACTTTTAAAATTCAGATTTGAATCACATTCAAACATTTTTTAAAATTCTGATTTGAATCATAATTTAATTGTGTGATTAAAACAACTAATTAAACACTTTAATTAGTCAAAGAATAGGCCTTAGATCATACAACAATTGCAGAATTAAAAGCCAAACCTTGAATCACCCATGGAACCATTGTTGCCGCCACCAATGGTGGCTTCTCCATGTGTGACGCCACATCTCATGATCCAACCAGCAATGAATCTCTTGATCTCATGATCAAACACACAATTAAATTATATAATCAACAATCTAAATGGCAAATATAGTGGCTCTGATACCAATTGAAGGAACGGAAGGGTGAAAAACACAAGATTATACCATTGAATTCAAAAATTTTCACCTAGGGTCACAAGCACCATGCAAGATTTATTTTTATCTATTTGATTTCAATGATAAACAACATATTAAAACTCTTTTAATATGTGTTTGGCTCTGTCTTTGCCATTTAAGATTTTAAAATGAATCAGATTAATTTTAGCACCCTAGTTTAAATCAAGATCGAGTACACTAACCTCTTGATGTGCCGCAGATGTCCGCGCTTTGAGATTCGTCTTCGTGACACGGATGTTGTCCTCTAGCTTGTCCACACCAAGAACACCTATGGCAGCCCTTGAACAGCTTCTAAAGCTTTTTCTATTAATTAGAAATTCAAGTTCTGCCTTTTAAGAGATTAGAGATGCAAACAGGACACTAGAAACAATTTCTAGTGTTCTTAATTCAAGAGATTGATGGCTAATCTCTTTGAATTGATGAGAGATGAAGAGAAATAGCTGGAGAGGCTCAAAGTGGCGTGACATATGAGAGGAGAGGCTGCTGGTTGTGTTTTCTTTTCATAACCCCACTTCAATAGCTAGGTTAACACATTAAACCCTAGCAACATGTCACCTTTTGATTAGCTCTAGGTTTAAGTGACCCAATCACATTGTGCCAAGTGTCAAACCTATATTTAATCTTGATTTTAATCATCTTACATGATTAAAATTATTTGGCAAGCTTATGTGTTATGCCATGTGTCACCATCTCATGGTGCCACGTGTCACACCGCAAAATGACCAAAATGCCCTCGTGTCTTAATTTTGAGTTCTTAACCCAAAATAATTATTCTTCTTCTAATTAATTTATAACAAATATAAATTAATTAATTAATCTCTATTAATTAATTTCACATCAATTAAATTCATATTTAAACACTTTAAATATAAATTTAATTTATACTACACATCCAATAATCTAGATTTGGTTTCAAGTCATGCTAGGGACTTTGCAATTTTATTACAAACCAAATCTATTTAATTAATCAATTAAACTCTTTAATTAATTAATTAAATCATATTTAAATAGGTGATAACTTGTGTATGTGTGTGACTTACTAGGCTCATCACTAATTGGCAATGAGACATGATATCAACTCTTAATATCATCGAACTCTTTCTTACCATAAATGATTTCTCTAAATCATTTTATGAACCTCATAGACCATGGTTAACACCTAGCATAGCATGCCATGGCCACCCAATTAGTAATAAGGTTTACCTTAAATGAACCTATAATCATATGTTACCATGCACTAGAATCTCTCTGTTACAAAATCCCAACTCAAGCTGGAGTCATGGTTTATGTCAAACTCCATTTGCTATGAATATTATGTTCTCTTTTAATTTCAGTTCTTGATTAAAAGATTTTTCTCATCGTAAACTCTTTCTCGAATAAATCTATCTGTCTGCCAGAACTTGAAACATCAAGAACAATTAAATGAACATAGGATTTTATCTCTATTTACTTAGAGGAACAGATTCCTTCTTGATCAACACCTACCTCCATATATAACTAGCAGAGCCAACACATGCCCATATACCCATACATAGTACAAGTATGAAAGCAGATCAAACTCAAACTACCTATATACAAGATAATCGTGCTATCTCGGTCTAAAGATTATATGCATCGATATGATTTATGACAAAACATTGACAAGAGTAAACTCCATGTGCTTGTCATAAGCGTCACTGGTTCGGCCTACTTATCATTTATAAGTGCCTATCATGTTTGTTATATGGCATGAGACTCACCATTCCATCTTATTTATATCTCATATAAATAACTTGGGAACAAACATGAATACAATCTTTCTGGATAAGTCATGTCCTTATTATGAAGTATCCTCGATTGTGAACCTATTTATGATACTTCGTGCTAGAAATATTGTCACTCATATTCTTAATAACTTAAGAATAATATTTCTAACAAAATATCAATGGACCTTTTCTATTACACATAAATATATTATGTAAACGGAAAAGTGGAAATGCCTTTATTAATAAAAATATGTACAAGATACATACTAAATGATATGCTCTAGGGCATATTACTAACAGCCCATTCATCTTAGGTTATTTTTATTACATATTTGATGTGAAAATTTACATCACATAAATTAAAGAACATAAAATTTAATATGATTTAGCATAAATATACTCTATTAATAAATCTACTATTAAGAAAATGTAATTGCAAACACTAATAATTTATCTCCCTCGCAAGTCACTCACAAATCGCATACTGCACTCTCACTAACTCTAAGAGGGTGTTACTTATACAAATAAGTTTGACTAAATATATTACTATATTAACCACTTAATTGTAAAATTCTAATATATACCCTCATTATTTTCTTATATATATTCAATTTCTTGATTAATTTGTTTTCCTACATTATTTTAAATAAATATGTAAATTTTAATGAATTTGAAAATGATTTCTATTAGAATTTTCTAAAGAAAATAAATTTCTATTAGTTTTTAATAAAATATTTGTTTATTTTATTTAAAATTAAACTATATTATAATATAATTAAAATACATTTTGATAATATTATAGTAAAAAATTATTTTAAGATAATTTATTATTTAAAAAATAATTTTATACCTTTTTAATTATTTTAATAATAATAAATGTACTTATAAATTATTTTTTACCAAATATGTCAGCTTCTTATCAGCCACTTATAACTATTTTAATCAGACATGTAACAACTTATAATTTTAAATGTTTATAAGCTGAAATTGGTTTATAAGTATTAAGTGCTTATTAGCTAATTTTTATAAGTTAAGTCAAAATATTTTTTAAGTTTCTCGATTGTGAGAGGTGACAATTTTAGACACGACTCTTTAACACCATACAAACACGACATAAAAAATAGAGAATTTTGGTTGAACTTATTTGTGTTCATGTCGACCTATTTATGACACGCCAATAATCGTATTATGTTGCCGGTTGATCCGCTAATCCAATTTGACACATTTATAACATGATTTATTGTTCATGTCATGGTTGATCCATGATCCATTAACCTGTTTTGATTCATCAACCCACCAAACCCGTCTTGATTGGTCAAACCATTTTGACCTATTAATTTATAAATTATATTACTAAAAAAATAATAATTAGTAAATATAAACTTAATTATTTATTATATTAGAGTTTTATTGTAGTTTGTTTTTATTTTCTTTATTAAAATTTATTTTTTATGGATTTATATAACAAGTTAAAAAATTATATTATTTTAAAAGTATTTGTTTTTGTTAATTTTTTAGTTAAAATATTAATTAACTAAACATCAAAATATTGCTTGCTTGTTAATATTGGATTGCATTTTTTTTATACATTATTAAATTTATGTATAATTAAATAAACATAGAAATTTCATATAATATATTAATTTATAAAAAGTATTGAACCGTGTCAAATAAGTTAAATTGAGTTTTGTTAAATTATACTGAATGAGTTGAATCGTATCAAATAGTTTAACCTAACATGATTAATAGTAATCATGTCATGTAATTCATATTCGTATTTAAATTTTTGATACGGCTCATTAATCGTATTGTGTTCATATTGACCTTAATTGTATTTATGTCATGAAACATAAACACAACCAACCAACCCAAATTGCCACCCCTTGCTCTCTCACCATCTGGTGGACTATATTGCACTTTCTACTTTTGGTTGCACTTACTACATGCTGTCTCTCAACTCTCAAAATACGACCACACGTTCTGCATTTTTATAGGACACTTTTCCCAAGTTCAACTTGGTCTTGGACATAAGCAAAATCCTACATCAACATGAATTCGGTCTTCACCGAGTTTATCACATGCAGTTGTTGTTGACATGACGTGAGGTGCATGCATACGTATTGTCTATACAAAGCAACGTCCTGAATCCAGCATTATAGTTGTGTAAATTTATATCACTTGATGCAATCTACGATGAATCATACATATTTCCCTCTTTGGTTTGGTGCTTTGGTTCTGCTGTGGAGTTTTCTTGTTTATTTATATTATGTTTTGTATTGGAAGCATGAGAGTTATAAAATGAAGCTGATTAGAGAGCACGGGATCACAGGTCCTCCACCTTCTGTGCTATGGGGAAACATACCAGAAATGGAGAGAATGATGTCTCAACATCCTGAAACTCCAAAAATAGATGGTTCCTTGACTGTCTTACCATATCTCTAGCATTGGACCAACAACTATGGTATTTCATACATATTTTCCTTCATATATATATATATATATTCTGATTGGAACTTGAACTTATAATTTTGGAGACGACTCAAATACCACTCAATTAAAACTCATTGATCATACATATTTTCTCTTTCAGATCATATTACAAGCTTCACCTTTTCAAATTTCTATCTACATATATGGATTTTTCTTCTTAAACTTGATTTAACATAGACTCAAAATACAAGATGTATGATGAAGTCTAAACTCAAGACTTCACGATTTTTTAGATAACTCTAATACCACTGAATTAAAATTTATTGTTATAGTTTCACAATATTTGATGGAAGGATTGTTAAATTTGGGTTGTCTCTACACCTGTGAGGATGAGGATGAGAGAACAGAACAACAACAAATTGACTATAATTTTAACTCAGGAAATTTATTAAACACTTGGTGTGCAGAAGAAATGAGCAGGTAATCAGCCTAATTTTTATTATACTGATCAACACTTAAATACATGAAGTAGTTCAACAAACTCAGAAAATATAGGACCCATTATCAGCACTAAATCAGGTCAAAAAATAGACCAGAAAAATAGGACTCACTTCTACTGACTTATTCAAATGAAATCAAAAAAATAATTTCTACATTATTTTTTCAACACTCCCCCTTAATGCAGAAATTTACAATTCCTAACATATTTCTTTGGTGCTGAAATTTTATAAGTGGAAGAGGCTTTGTAAAAATGTCAGCTAGCTGCTCATCTGTATTGCAGTATGTGATCTTGATTGCTCCTTGTGTCACCAATTCTCTCACAAAATGATGCCGAGTTTCTATGTCTTGTACGGCTATGATGGACAGGATTTTTAGTCATGGCAATTGTAGATTGATTGTCGCAATAGATGTTTGTAGCCTCCACTTGTGTCAGTTTCATATCTTCCATGATCTGACGTAACCAAATTGCTTGACAAGCTACTTAAGTTACTGCCATATATTCAGCCTCTGATGAAGACAATGCTGTAGATGGTTGCTTCTTTGAATTCCAGCAAATGACACCTGACCCAAGATTAAAGGCATAGCCTGTGGTACTCTTTCTTTCATCAATATCACTGTCAGAAAATCCACGTAACTTCAGATTGTTAGTGTTTGAATACCAAATGCCATAGGAACTTGTTCCTCTCAAGTATCTTAATATTCTTTTGGCAGCCCCAAAGTGGATTTTGCTTGGACTTGACATGAATCTTGATAAAAGGCTAGCAGCATGCATTATATCGGGTCGACTGTGTGTAACATATAGTAAACTTCCTATCAGACTTCGATAATCACCAGCATTTATTTTCTCTTCCCCATCATCAAGACTGAATTTTTGGTTAGTGTTTATTGGAGTCTTCACCGGATTGCAATTTTGCAACTAAAACCTTTTAAGAAGATCATTCACATACTTTTCTTGCGAAATAAAAATTCCATCATCCCATTGCTTTACTTCCAGCCCCAAAAAATAACTCATTAACCCCAAATCAGTCATTTCAAACTCACCAATCATTAGCTTCTGAAACTCACTAAGCAAAGCAATACTATTTCCGGTATAAATCAAATCATCTATATAAAGGCATATAATAAGTACCTCATCGGCTCCCTTTGTTTTGACATAGAGAGTAGGCTCACTTGCACTCTTCTGAAAACCATGCTTATTGAAATGTCCATCAATTCTCTCGCACCAAGCCCTTGAAGCTTGTTTGAGGCCATAGAGTGCTTTCTTCAATCGATAAACCTTGTTTTCTTGACCAGCTATTTCATATACCTGCGGTTCTTGCACGTACACTTCCTCATCCAAAAAACCATTGAGAAATGCAGATTTTACATCAAATTGATGAACATTCCAATTATTATGAGCAGCTATAACCAAAACAGTTCGAATGGTGTCAAATCGAACAACTGGTGCAAAGGTTTCTTGAAAATCAATACCTTCTCTTTACATGTACCCACGTGCTACAAGGCGGGCTTTGTACTTTTCCACTTTACCATCAGGTCTGTATTTGACTTTGTAGATCCATTTCAGCCCCACTACTTCTTTTCCATTTGGCAAATCTACTAGTTCCCATGTCTTGTTGTTTTCTAAAGCTTTAATTTCTGCATCCATTGCTTCACACCATTCAGTATTTTTTACAGCTACATCAAATGAGATTGGTTCTTCAATTTGTTCTAGTTGACACATTTGAGTCCTTTCATATATCTGCTTCAAGGATCCCCATTTTCTTGGTGGTGTTTCTAAGGAAGAGGAACTTGGAAAGGCAGAGTTTAATGAGCCAAAGGAGTTACTTTGAGGTATTAGAGGGATGAAACTTGAAGTAATGCTATTTGGTGTTGAGGGACTAGAGCCATCGTTGCTGCCTTGATCAAATGCATTATGTTCAACACTCATTTCTTCATTACCCTGGACAAAACTCGGACTATTCTGCATATCATTCCATTTCCAAGCATTTTTCTCATCAAAAACAACATCATTGCTGATCAGTAACTTTTTGGTGAGAGGATTATAAAAACGGTATCCCTTAGTTTCAGTGCTATAACCCACAAAAATGCATTTTATGCTATTATCTTCTAATTTTTCTCTTTTTTGTGATGGAATGTGCACAAAACCAATGCAGCCAAAGACTTTTAAGTGAGTTACCTTTGGCTTCCATCCATGCCATGCTTCAAATGGTGTTTGTTGAGTCAAACCTGTTATAGGTGATCGATTGAGAATATAAGCTGCTGTGTGGATTGCTTCAACCCAGAAATTGTTTGGAAAGCCTTTGGCTTTTAGCATGCTTTTTCCCATCTCCACCAGGCTGCGATTCTTCCTCTCGGCAACTTGGTGTGCGACTTATCCGCAAGTATACGGGTCGTCTCAAGTAATAAAGTGATGAATCAAGTATCGTTCCCACGAGGATTTGCTGTTTGATTACTAAACTATGAATGAAGCGATTATTTGGGCTAATGATTTATGAATAAAAGGTAAATGTAAATGAGCAAGGTAAATTGATTAATCTAATTGAAATGGGTAAAGAGCAAACAAATAAATTCTAAATCTAGCTCGCAATTAAACTGAAATTGACAATGGGTAATTTAAACAAAAGTCTAATTATGGTAAAAGTGATCCCAGAGTTGGGGGTTTATGCATAAATTAATTGGGATTTGTCTTGGGCATTCCAATTTTTAGGGAAAAATAGAGTTTGAAGGAAATTGATTCTAAATCCCTTTAATATCTTTTTCAAGCATATCAAAGTGTATTCTAAAATAACCAAACCTACTTTCGTATGTATTTGATTACTTTAAAACCCATTAAGTTTTGTAACCAATAATTAATTCCTCTTAAAGTCCTAGTTTATTTCTAAATCTAGGTGATTTTAAGTTCCAATCCTTGATTAACTATCAATGACTTTCACCTTTCGGTCCTTCAATCAAAGATTAACACAATACCCAATGGGTACCAACATTAGGCAAGTAAATCAAGCACACAAGGAAGGAATCAAAACTCATATTCATATAAAATAAGGAAATACCCAATCCAAATCCACAAATTAATCTAAAACATATTTCCCAACTCTGAAATCTAAAGGAATTACTCACTCATTATGGTATTTACAAGAAATATAGATGGAAGAATAAAGAAAAACATGATAAAAGGACTGAAATGGGAAAACCCAGGTGGAAGAACCAAAGTCTCTGGTTTCTGGAGCTCCAAATGCGTGCAGCAGCTCCTTCTTCCAAGAGAGAATGGCGTCTCCTCTTCTTTCTATTAAATTTTCTTTCCTTTTGTTTTTCCTCCTCTCTTCGTCTTTGTGGCAAAAATAAGGAAAATGATGAATTTATATGGTCCCTAAAAGTTACCCTAAAAGTAAATAAAAGACAAGGAGTGGATAGGAAATGAGGTGTAAAATTATCCAAGTCAGCAGCACTTTCACGTTCTGGGCATTCTGCTTAGGGTTCGGCTTAACCCTAAGCGGCTTCTTAGCAAATTTAGACTCTGACGGGCCTGCATGCGCTTAAGGTTGCGGACCTTCAGCAAATCTCGGCAGACTTATAGTAAAATGGACTTTTCTGCTCATGCTTGACTTGTGTTGCACCTTAAGCATTGCCGCTTTACCCTGAGCATGACCTTAAGCAAGGTCTCAAGCAAATTTCGGCTGGTTTGCTCTTTCAAGGCTTGATTTCTTCAACTTTCCTCTGTGCTTAAAGAACTCCAAATTTCTTCAAATCACTTCCTAATGCACTCATTGGTCTTCGATTTGCCACAAAATCCTATCAAAAATAACAAAATTACAAAAATCAAATATAAAGTATCTAAAGTTAACAAATAAGCTAAAATAAAGCTAAAAACATAAAATATACTAAAATATAAGGACAAAATGAATGCAAAACTACCCTAAAATGTCTATATGAAATGAGTGTAACAAATTCCCCCAAACTTAAACCTTTGCTTGTCCTCAAGCAAATTAAAACAATTAAAACAATTTGGGGTACCTTACCTTAAATTTATGAATATTACTTATCCAAACTCTCAAGCTTACCTTTGGCCACCAACAAACCATATACCCACTTTCAAGATGCAAAGAATTCAATCCTTACCAAAGTTATCACCGCTTAGCTTTGGGTCAATTATCCATATCATTAAACCCAAACCAATCAATCACAAAGAATAATCATGCCTAAATAGACTATAGGGTAATCCATAAGCTAAAGTGTCTCAAAAACTTGATGGAAGTAAATGAATGGATTAGATATCACAATCCCATAGGCAATTTTCCTATTCCAATCTCCACTAATGTAACAAAACACCATCAAAAGATCAAAAGGACTTTCAAGGGTTATAATGGGGCTAAGGGGGTAATAATGTGGCTAACAAAGAAAGGATAAAGGTAACAAAATATGAGAATAATCAAATTATTAAAAGATCAAGACACACAAAATTTTTTTCTATCTTTTTTTTTTTTTTTTTTTTTTTTTTTTTTTAATCAAATGGGTGAAGGAACTTTACAACTATTCACCAATACTAGCATATAATTTTGAAGCTTTTAGAGGGACTACATAAATAACATTGACTTTGAATTACAATTGTCCCTTTCAATTCACCCCCAAACTCATTTCTTTGTGTATTTGAGTGGTGAATTACTTTACATACCATAATTGAATTTGCTAGCTCTTTTTTTTTTTTTTTTTTTTTTACTTTGAATCACTTCTCCCAACTAATTATTATTATTATTTTTTTTTAAATGTATCTATCACTCAAAGAATTATTCTCATGGAGGGTAGGTAAGTGTTTGGGTTTATGGCTAGGTAGTAATGTGGGTTCCAAAGGAATAAGAGGGATAAATGTAGGCTCAAATTGGTTTCAAAGGAAATTTTGAAGTGAGGTTGGCTAAGGCTAAAATGTGGATTTAAAATTCAAAGAATGCCTAGATCATATCTTTTTCAAGTGTATGCTATGATTTCGCCTTGAAAGGTTTAGGAAGATTGTTCTAGGATTGGTGAGACATCAATTAGCTACTTCTCACCTTAGAGTTTTCTCTAGGCACTCAAAGTCAATGCAATTGATTGGGTGGCCCTTGGCTAAGAAGATATAAACTAAAGCAAGAATCTAGTAACTTTGCACCTATCTAGAACTTTCAATCCATCAAACCCTTCTAAAAGTAAGCTTAATTGCTCTTCAAAGCAATTCTCAATCCTCTAAGGACAAGGTAAAAATTTGTTTTTATGATATGCATGATCCTAAAATGAATGCATAAATCAAATTAAAACTAAATGTAATCTATATGAAAACTATATGTAAATGTATGTATATGGGTATAGACATGTGTGTGGTATATGTATAAGTGTATGGATTATCTATATATGGATGAATGAAATGCAATAAATGAATAAAAGAAAATTTTAAAAAATTTGCAAAAATTTTGCCTTCACCCCCAAACTCAAATGAAACATTGTCCTCAATGTTTAAAATGAATGCAAAGATGGGTAAAATTGTGAGAATTGCTAAATTATTGAAATTTATACAATTGGGGATTAAATCAATATAAGCTCAAGAATTCCAAAATTAGCTCAAAATGATATTAACAATGAAGCTTTAGAGAGAAAAATGTGAAAAAGTATCCCAAAATGTATGAGTTTACGCTGCTTAAGATGTTGCTTAACCTGTTGCGTAGGGTAAAGCGAAAGCATAAGCATTGGCAACATACCATAAGCATAAATAGTAAAAGGGTAAGCTGTTACCTCCAAATGATGTGAAACAGATGCGGCTCAAAGAAAATTGTGCAACTCATCAATGTCAACAAAATTAGGATTGAAGAAAAGATAAAGTGCTAAAATAATGGTCAAGAAAATGAAATAGTGTAAAGAAATAAAATGTAACAGTTAAATCAAAAATTAAACTAAGAAACATTCACAGAGTATTTATGTCCATATCAGAAGATAAAATGAAATAAAGTAAACTAAGGGAAAGAAGTGCAGAGATAATAATAAAAACTAAGTACCGAAATATTACAACCATGACCAAAGTTTGAAAATTAAAATAAACAGATTACAAAATAAACCTAAAACAGAAATTAAAACTGCTGCTACTGATCAAGTTCTGCTATCAAGCCTTTGTTGCTGCATCAGGGTCTGCTGCAGGTTCTGCAGTAGGTTCATTATGATCCGAAGCTTCAGAAGCAGTTTCCAAGTTTTCTGTTAAGTCTTTCATTTCTTGAAACATGGCTTGGCCCCAATGATATAAATTGTTGTAGGATTGGGCCAGTTTGTTGTAAAGCTCCAGCATTTGAAGTTGATGTTGCTTCTGTTTCTTTTTAAGAGATAAAAATCTCTTTTTAAGTTTCTTTTCTAGCTTCTTCTTTTGGTTAACCTGCTCTTGACCCATGGCTTCAATTTTGATTTCTAAGTTTTTCAAGGAAGCAAGAATTTCTGTGGTATCGTGTGAGGAGCGGATGGTTGACAATGAAATTTGTTATCCTGGATTCCAAGGATTTTAAGATGGATAACATGTCTCACGAGAAGTGTGGGGTAGAGGTTGGTTGTGGTTCGTGATTTGCAAAAGTGGTGGGGTGTTCAAGAGTCGGGTATCAGTGTCATGTATAGTATATGTATGGCCTATTTTCTCACAAACATCCATATGCAAAGAACATGGTGTCGTTTATGTATGATTCCCAGCTAGCGGCTTATTTATAGACTAGCATCAAAGCTAAATGATTTTGCTATGGCAGTTATGTACCCCCCAAAAACAATACTACCTTTAGTATGCTTGGTGACAATTTGGTGCCAATGAGTAGCTATGAAATGGGCTGTACTTACTTGTTTTCTCTCCTTCATGCACCACAATAGAAACAAATCCCCAGCACCCACAATACTGTTACTGTGTCCCCTTCCTAAAACAGTGTATGTAATGAACCTATGGAGGTATTTCAATACATGGTCAACTATCCTAGAGGCTTTGCAGTCCTGCCTATAATAACCTCCAAATGGTGCAATATCTTTCCGCACTGAACAGGGTCATAAACAGTTTGCTGCCACTCAATGTTTTTATACCCCGAATCCTGAAAACCAAAAATGGCATTCAAAGCACCTATATCTAACTCCCTGTCAATTCCAGCACATCGAAAATAAATCATATCTCTATGTTCAGGCACTGTTGGTTTGAAACTCAACTTTAGGGAACTCAAAAATTCGAGGGTTAGATCCTTGTATACTGGTTCCCTAATTTTAGCAAAATCAGTCCAGCTAACAACATCCAAATAGGCAAAGACAGAATTATAAATACCTAATTCTTTCAAAATCTGCTCATCCATATACTTGTTTGCCAAAATGGTTTTAGAAAGTAATTTCTCATAGGCCTTTTTCATATCCATATCCCTAAAAGCCCAAGGCAATGGAGAAATTACCTCCTCTATAGTATCCATGAGATAGCAGTCTTTGGAGAATGTAAGGGAGACTGGGTTACTGGTGTTTGGACCGCTGGTGCTGGGGTTTGCGAGGAGGACCTGGTCCTTTTGCTAACTGGTTCAGAGGACTGAGGTGGAGAGTTTAAGTCGAAAGGGATAGAGGGTACTCGTTTCCTTTTTCCGACAGGGGTTTCTTTAAGTCTACCTGCGGCCCTTTTTGTTTTCCCTTTTGTTTTTGTTTGGGTAGGCGCAGGTTCTGGGGAATGGGTGTCAGGAATTTGTGTTTCATTTTGTGGCTCGGATTGCGGCGAGAGGGGAGTCGGCGGAATGAGAGGTGGTATTTGGCTTGGAGGCGGGGGCGGTGACTGAGGTGGTGGTGATTGCGGTAATGGCGGCGTTTGTGGCGGTGGGGACTGAGGTAATGGCGATCAAGTGGGTTAGGGTTTGTGGGTAATGAGGATGGAGTGCCCATTTTAGATTTGACAGAATGTCGAAGTCCTCTGAGTTTAGGTTTGTGAGAGGACCACATTTTGGTTCTTGTCATTTTAATGAAAAGGATGAAACCTTTCGGCTTCCTGTAAAAATTTTGCCGGAAAAAATGGCGTGAGGAAGGAAGTCGACGAGGTTTATCGGGAGTGTTGGCGAGGTTTTTGGAAAATTGGCGGAAATGCTGGGCCTTTTAAAATGTGGGGTAGACATGTGGTAATTTGGGTCATGCTTAGGGTTAGGCATAAGGTTCAGCAGAAGTTGCTTAAGACTTTGCTTGACAAGCAATGTCATCAGCAAGTTTCGGCAGGTTTTGGGCAAAATTGTGGTTTTGCTCACCAAAATCAGTCCAAAAGTTATGGAATGCCATTGTAACCCTCAGCAGTTACCAAATATACACAAACACCATAAAATTTAGGGATTTCAGTTCATCTCTCTCACAACTTACTAAGCATAGCACATGTTCATTTAGCTTTTGCAATCATTGTTCATTTTAGGCACCAATTGTGACTATCATTTTTGCACATTTAAATGAAATGGTCTCCTATCTAAACTTACACCAAAAGCATATTTTCAAAGATTTCGCATAAGTTCCAATCAACCAAGAATTGCAGAAAAAATGTAGAAATTGACCTTTTTAGCAGCATGAACAGTAGCATGAACAGTAACAAAAATCTGCAGATTACAAAAACTAGCAGCAAATCAAACAAAAACATGTAAATTCCTATCAGACTACAAAATTATATATACACTAAAAGGTGAAACTTAACAAACATTATTTTTGCACTTCAATAAAGCTCACATCAGTCCTAAATATCAAAATTGATCCTCATTCAAGTTGCATTTCACAGAATTTACACAAAACACAAAATCAAACATATGCTATCAAGTAGACTGCAATTTGAGCAATTTAGCACAAGTTTAAAGGTGTTACTGTTCACAGGTACTGCATAAAGTGCAGAATGTTGCTTATACTTGCTTCCCTTTAATTCTTTGTTTTTGCAACAAGTGTAAACTTGCCCAATCTTCATGAATTACCTACAAAAGATAAACAAATGTCACTTTTGAGATTAATGAGGGTGAAAACTGAAAGTGAAATGAAATGGAAAATTAATGAACTATAAAAGGATACGCTTGGGTTGCCTCCCAAGAAGCGCTTGTTTAAGGTCTTAAGCTTGACCTTCTTTTCAAAGCTCATGGTGGTTGGAATTGGAAAATATTACCTCCCTTCACAACAGGTGCTGAAATGAATTTATATTTCAACTTTTTCCCATTATGTGTGAAAATACCTGTTGCTTTGTTCAGAATCCCAACTATATCTTGAGGAATATTCTTACAAACTTTAGATGAATCTCCTCTTTTGAGTGATTTTGATGGAGGCTTGAGCTTAACTTTTGAAGCTTCATTGTTAATCAAACGAGATGGTGAAGCTGACTTTTTCTTTTGCACTTTATGCTGATTGCATTGCATTGGAATAGCTTGATTTTCCTCTAGTTTAGTAACTTCAGTTTCAGCATCATGCTCTATAACATCTACCCTATAACAAGAATTCAACACAGCTGGTTCCTTGGAATTTTGGAATAAATTAAACTCTATTTCCTCCTCCCCCACTGTCAACTTCAATTTCCCATTCTTTACATCTATATTAGCTCCTGCAGTGGCTAAAAATGGCCTTCCAAGTATGATGGGCGTTCTTACATCCTCCTCCATCTCTAGTACAATAAAATCCACCGGAATGAAAAACTTTCCAACTTTTAATGGTACATTCTCTAAAATCCCAACTGGATACTTTATAGACATGTCAGCTAACTGCAAAGAAATAGTTGTGGGCTTTAGATCTCTAACCTTTAACTTCTCACATATGGAAAGTGGCATCAAGCTAACACTAGCCCCCAAGTCACATAATGCTCTCTCAATACTTGTTTCTCCAATGTGACATGGTATGGAAAAACTTCCAGGATCTTTCAGCTTTGGTGGGAGCTTGTTCTGCAATAAAGCACTGCACTTCTCAGTAAGTGCAACAGTTTCATAATCTTCCAACCTTCTTTTATTTGATAAAATCTCCCTCAAAACTTAGCATAAGAAGGCATTTGAGAAATGACATCGGTGAATGGAATGTTGATATACAACTTCTTCAAAACTTCAAGGAATTTCCCATAATGCTTATCTAATTGTGCTTTATGTATCATCTTAGGATAGGGCAATGGTGGCTTGTATGGTGCAGGAGGCACATTTTTCTCTTCTATTTTCTTTTATCTTCTTTCTCTTCATTTGCTTCCTTACTAGCTTTAGCTTTAGTTGAAGTGGATTCACTCTCACACTCATCTTTCTTTTCTTTCAACTTTACTTCAATTTCGTGTTCTTCCCCCATTACCTTTCCACTTCTTAAAGTAACAGCATTGCATTGCTCTCTTGGATTCTCAGGTTGGCTAGGAAGCTTCCCAAAAGCTTTGCTATTTGAAGAGCTAGCTTGTTGAGCTATTTGATTCTCTAACATCTTGTTGTGTGTTGCCATTTGATCCACTTTAGATGCTAATTGAGAAATCATTTCTTGTTGACTTTGATGGCTCACAAGAAGAGTTTCAATCATAGATTCCAATCTAGCTGTCTTGTCTAGTTGTGCTTGTTGTGGTAGAGGTGGAGCAGGTACATTTTGAGGTTTAGAAATTCCGTGAGGAGGCCCTCTATTCTGAAAATTGATGTTGTTGATATCCGTAAGGTTCTTGAAAATTCTGATTTTGCCCTTGTCTACCTCCCAAGAGAAATTTGGGTGGTTTCTCCAGTCGGATCATAAGTTGCAGAAAATGGGTTACCACCGGTCTTTGATTGTAGTTCCCACATAATCCACTTGCTCACTTGAAAAATCTTGATTAAGTGCAGAAAAATCTGTGCACAATTGACATTTGCAGCTCAATTTCTAGTGTATTACGGAACCTCCTTTGAAGAATCTACTTTCATACTTAACTTGTCCATCTTCTTTGTCAAAGCATCAAACTTAGCATTAATCATATTCATGGCGTCAAGCTCAAACATACCAGCTGGTTTCTTGATCTCATTCCTCTCACAACTCCATTGGTAGTTGTTATAAGCAATTTTATCAAGAGCAGAAAAAGCTTCATCTTGATTTCTCCATAAGGTCACCTCCGTAAGATGCATCAATTGTACTCCTAATAGTGGTGAAACTCCATTATAAAAGTGTTGAACGAGCATCCACTTAGGAATCCCATGATGTGGACATCTCCTTTGCAAATCCTTGTACCTCTCCCATGCTTCATACAAGCTCTCATCATCTCTAGGTTTAAAAGAAGTCACTCATTTCTCACTTAGCTGTCTTGCTTGGTGGAAAATATTGAGCCAAAAATGCTTGAGAAAGTTCATCCCATGTTGTGATAGAACCCGGTGGCAAAGAATGTAACCACTCTCTAGCTCGGTCCTTCAGAGAAAAAGGAAATAATCTGAGTCGAATTGCATCATCAGAAACTCCATTTATCTTCAACATATCACTGATCTCAAGAAAGTGTGCCAGATGCACATGTGGACTTTCACTTGGATTTCCTCCAAATTGTGCTTGTTGTACCATTTGACAAAGTCTGAGCTTCAATTCAAAATTATTAGCTTCTACCCTTGGTCTTGTGATACTTGGCATGAAATCTCCAATGTTAGGATAGGCATGATCCTTCACAGAGCGGTTGTTATTGTTGTTGTTATTGTTGTCAGCCATTTCTTCTTGTACTTGCTCTTGCTCTTGTGCTCTTTCTTGTTGTTGTTGAGCTTTAATTTCAGCTTTTCTCCTTTTAGATTCTGCTCTTAAAGCCTTTGCTGTCTTCTCTATTTCTGGGTCAAAGAATAGATTGATTTCTTCACTTTTTGACCTTCTCATAAAATAAAGCACCTGAAAAACAAAAATAAACAAAATCTCAAAGTAAAATGGTAAAAAGAAAATAAAATAAAATGCCCAAATTAACCAAACAAACAATCGTTTAATATCAAGCAAAAATCAAATCCCCGGCAACGGCGCCAAAAACTTGGTGTGCGACTTATCCGCAAGTATACGGGTCGTCTCAAGTAATAAAGTGATGAATCAAGTATCGTTCCCACGAGGATTTGCTGTTTGATTACTAAACTATGAATGAAGCGATTATTTGGGCTAATGATTTATGAATAAAAGGTAAATGTAAATGAGCAAGGTAAATTGATTAATCTAATTGAAATGGGTAAAGAGCAAATAAATAAATTCTAAATCTAGCTCGCAATTAAACTGAAATTGACAATGGGTAATTTAAACAAAAGTCTAATTATGGTAAAAGTGATCCCAGAGTTGGGGGTTTATGCATAAATTAATTGGGATTTGTCTTGGGCATTCCAATTTTTAGGGAAAAATAGAGTTTGAAGGAAATTGATTCTAAATCCCTTTAATATCTTTTTCAAGCATATCAAAGTGTATTCTAAAATAACCAAACCTACTTTCGTATGTATTTGATTACTTTAAAACCCATTAAGTTTTGTAACCAATAATTAATTCCTCTTAAAGTCCTAGTTTATTTCTAAATCTAGGTGATTTTAAGTTCCAATCCTTGATTAACTATCAATGACTTTCACCTTCGGTCCTTCAATCAAAGATTAACACAATACCCAATGGGTACCAACATTAGGCAAGTAAATCAAGCACACAAGGAAGGAATCAAAACTCATATTCATATAAAATAAGGAAATACCCAATCCAAATCCACAAATTAATCTAAAACATATTTCCCAACTCTGAAATCTAAAGGAATTACTCACTCATTATGGTATTTACAAGAAATATAGATGGAAGAATAAAGAAAAACATGATAAAAGGACTGAAATGGGAAAACCCAGGTGGAAGAACCAAAGTCTCTGGTTTCTGGAGCTCCAAATGCGTGCAGCAGCTCCTTCTTCCAAGAGAGAATGGCGTCTCCTCTTCTTTCTATTAAATTTTCTTTCCTTTTGTTTTTCCTCCTCTCTTCCTCTTTGTGGCAAAAATAAGGAAAATGATGAATTTATATGGTCCCTAAAAGTTACCCTAAAAGTAAATAAAAGACAAGGAGTGGATAGGAAATGAGGTGTAAAATTATCCAAGTCAGCAGCACTTTCACGTTCTGGGCATTCTGCTTAGGGTTCGGCTTAACCCTAAGCGGCTTCTTAGCAAATTTAGCCTCTGGACGCACTGTCTGCTTAAGGTTAAGCAGACCTTCAGCAAATCTCGGCAGACTTATAGTAAAATGGACTTTTCTGCTCATGCTTGACTTGTGTTGCACCTTAAGCATTGCCGCTTTACCCTGAGCATGACCTTAAGCAAGGTCTCAAGCAAATTTCGGCTGGTTTGCTCTTTCAAGGCTTGATTTCTTCAACTTTCCTCTGTGCTTAAAGAACTCCAAATTTCTTCAAATCACTTCCTAATGCACTCATTGGTCTTCGATTTGCCACAAAATCCTATCAAAAATAACAAAATTACAAAAATCAAATATAAAGTATCTAAAGTTAACAAATAAGCTAAAATAAAGCTAAAAACATAAAATATACTAAAATATAAGGACAAAATGGATGCAAAACTACCCTAAAATGTCTATATGAAATGAGTGTAACACAACTCCATTTTGCTGTGGAGTGTAGCTAGCTGTTAGTTGTCTTTGGATACCAACCTCCTCACAAAAGCTATCAAATTCCTTAGAGAGAAACTCTCCACCACGGTCTGTTCTTAAGATCTTTATTGGCTGCTCACTTTGCTTCTCAATGTATGCTTTGAACTTCTTGAAGACAAAAAAGGCTTATGACTTTTCTTTAAGAAAATAAACCCATGTCATTCGACTAAAATCATCAACAAAGGCCAAGAAATACCTGTTGTTATTGAGGGAATGTGTCTTCATGGGCCCGCAAATATCTGCATGAATTAGTTCTGCAGGTTTTGGGGCTCTCGTTTGGAAAAGAGTCATGATGTTGCTTCCCAACTACACAACTCTCACATACTTCATTTACATCTTTAATCATAGGCAAACCATCAACGTAATTCTGTTCTGACATAAGAATCAGATTTCTGAAATTCAAATGACCATATCTATGATGCCAAAGCCAATTATTATCTACTAATGTTGCCTTCAAAGCATGTTTTTCATCAGGGGTTAGATTATAAGGAAAAATCTTATTTTTGGCCATGGGTACACTCGCAAGCAAAGTTTTCTTGGATTTATCTTTAAACACATAGCAAGTGGAATCCTCAAAAATAAGTGAGTAACCATCCAAAAGAAATTGCCCCACACTTAACAAATTTGAATCCAAATCAGGAACATACAACACGTTTTGAATGCAATTCAAGCCAAGATAGTTCAGCATCACAGTACCTTTTCCTTGTGCAACATGTACAGTTCATCACCCATCGTAATCCTACTAGTCACCGACTCATCCAAATTGGTGAAATGTTTTAAATCACTTGTCATGTGATTACTACAGCCACTATCGATGTACCAAACTGCTGGAGGACATTCTTTGGCAGAAAAACATGCAAGGAAAAGACTTTCAGTTTCATCTTCCTCTTCCTCTTGAGCTATGTTGGCTTGTTTCTCTTTAAGTCTACAAAACCTCTCTAGGTGCCCATATTTCCCACAGTAATAGCACTGTATTTGGCTCCTATTTTCACCTTTGTCAGTGCTTCTAGGCTGCTGGTTGTACCCATTTCCACCTCTGCCAGTGCTGTCATAGAATGGACCACCTCTTATACCTCCTCTTCTCCCACGCGACAAATCTCCACGCCCCTTGTTGAAGTTGCTTTTGCTGCTTGATCCACCAACACCTTTTTCACCTTGTGATAGCTGCATCTTACTGTAAAAAGCATTCTCAATAGAAATATTATCATATCTCTTCATCCTTTCTTCATGAGAGAAAAGAGAACCCTGCAACTCAGCAACAGTTAGTTCTTCCAAGTCTTTTGACTCTTCAATTGCAGCCACAACATGTTCATATTTCTTAGGTAAACTCCTAACAATTTTTTCAATAACCTTCTGCTCACTCAAAATTTCACCACATCTTCTAATTTGATTAACAACATCAATCATGTTAGAAATGTATTCTGACAAAGAGTCTTCATCTTTCATAACAGAACTTTCAAATTTCCTACGAAGAGTTTGAAGTTTAACAGTTACCACTTTTCCAGTACCTTCGTAGATTTTTTGCAATGCATCCCAAGCTTCTTTAGACTTTGTTGCAGCAGCAATGCGAGGGAAAATCGCCTCATCTATAGCTTGTTGGATGAAAAACAAGGCTTTGGCATCTTTCTTTTGAAGGTCTCTGACATTATCAGCTGCCACTCCATCTTCAGTGTAGCCATTTTACACCAAATCCCATAATTCTTGGGATAAAAATAAAGTCTTCATCTTGGTACTCCACACATCATAGTTGCTGCCTTGGAAGACTGGAATTGAAGGTTGCGAGAGGTTAACTCCAGCATGATTGTTGGCCATTTGAAAGTGAACCAGGCTCTGATACCAGAATGTTAAATTTGGGTTGTCTCTGCACCTGTGAGGATGAGGATGAGAGAACAGAACAACAACAAATTGACTATAATTTTAACTCAGGAAATTTATCAAACACTTGGTGTGCAGAAGAAATGAGCAGGTAATCAGCCTAATTTTTATTATACTGATCAACACTTAAATACACGAAGTAGTTCAACAAACTCAGAAAAAATAGGACCCATTATCAGAACTAAATCAGGTCAAAAAAATAGACTAGAAAAATAAGACTCACTTCTACTGACTTATTCAAATGAAATCAAAAAAATAATTTCTGCATTATTTTTTCAACAAGGATAGGGCTACAAAATTCACAATAATTATATATGTTTTCAAAAAGAAAAATTACTTTAGCTGAAGCTCTATCATCATTTATGATAGGTAAGTTGTTCAAGGTTGCAGTTGGAGGGATACAACTGTTGTACGTGAATAATGTGAGCATAGTGAGAGAAATAAATCGCTTCACATCATTGGAGCTTGGAAAACCTGCTTACCTACAAAATGAAAGAGGAGCTTTAGTAGGCAAAGGCCTTAACACTACAAATGGTGGGGTTTGGCATCCTCAGAGAAAGACCGTTGCTCCTCAACTCTGCATGCACAAGGTTAAGGTAATTATTAACCTTTTGAATTTAATTGGAAAGGCTTTAGAGTTACTCTTTTATTCTCCCAGTATCTTCCATGGCGTATCCTCCATCATCTTGGAATCTGATTCAAGAGTTGCCTTGTCATGGACACATAATTTGGATGTAGCCCCATGGCGTTTGTCTTAGACCATAAACTCCATTTGCTCCAAATTATCTGTCTTGCCCAACATATCTTTTTGTCATGTTCTAAGGGAAGCAAACGCCATTGCTGATTTTTTTGCCAAGCAAGGGCTAAATAGATCGGAGGACTTTGTGGCTTTTTTCTAAACCTTCTTCCCTTGTAGCTTGGGAATCTCTGTTGGTTTTTATATGATTTTCTGAGTTCAGGGTTATTGGTTTTCTTTTTTGGGATGATGCTATTATAATCAGTGTTTACTTTGCTGATATTGAAGCAGTCTTAGGTACTGCTATTTTGATTTGGGAGATATTGGCTGTGCTTGTTCGTCTACTTGCTTGGTTGCTTTTCATGTTGCTGCTGCGATGTTCTGAGGAATGTGTTTTTATTGATCTTTCTCATCTGTTTCAGCTCGCTTCTCACTACCTGGTGGTTCAATGCACATTGAGGTTGTTTGGTTTTATTGAATTGTAGCGTATTTTGTTTTTGTTAGTTGTCCAAGGATTGTTGACCTTACTTTATACTTTTTGTCTTGGTTCTTTGGTTTAATTTGTCTTACTGTTTGATTTTGGTTTTGTACCTCTATGTTATACTTTCTATCGCTTCTACTGACTTATTTCAAAATTTTTCACTTAATATTCACCATCTTAAATTGAGCGTGTCAGAGAGGCTTGTTAACTGAATTTTAGTTGAATGACTTACTAAGTTTTTTCTGCATTATTTTATTAATAATATTTTCATTTATAAAAAAAATAAATTAGAGATTTAAAATTATTTGTTATAATAATACTAGTAATATTTAAAGGAAATGGTAAATCTGATGGTAGGGTCTGTTAGTATACTTGTTAAATCATGGGAGAAGATAATTGATGAAGAAGGTGAGGGTGGAGTTGTTGATATAGTGGTGGATGAGCATGTGAGAAACTTTACTTCTTATATATCCTCAAAAATAATATTCGGATCTGATCATCATAAAGGACTAAAAATATTTCCCAAGTGTGAAGCACTTGTCAAGGCTATGGGTATAACTAGGGGTGTGCAAACGGTTGGTTCGGTTCCGAACCGAACCGAACTGATAAAATCGAAAATCGAAAATTAAAAATTTTAAAAACCGAACCGAACCAATTGAGAAGCGAAAACAGAACCGAATCGAACCGATAAATTTTGGTTCGGTTCGGTTTTAAACCGATCAAACCTAAATTTATAAAATTTTATATTTTTAACATTAAATTTAAATAATAAAAAAATTAAAACAAAAAAAATTAGAAATCAAAACTCAAAAATCTAATGGTTCGGTTCGGTTTTCTTTGATTTCGGTTTGTTCGATTCGGTTCGATTCAATTTGATTCGATTTTTTTGATTTCATATATATATATTTAATAATTTCGGTTCGGTTCGATTTTTTCGATTTTTTTATGAAAATAACCGAACCGAACCGAACCGATTAATCGAAATTATCAAAATTATAAACCGAACCGAACCGATTAAATTTTAAAACCGAACCAATTGAATCGAATTAATCGGTTCGATTCGATTTTTCAGTTTAAACCGAAAACTGCTTTCCCCTAGGTATAACCACAACACTTGGGATTCCTTTTGTAAAGTAAGCATGTGCTTCCTTTACAGAAAATTTGAGTTTTAGACTCGTCTACCGTTGACTCAAAACATGTAGTGATGCTACTCGCCTACTTTAATCCGCTTAAAGTATGAGGGTCTATATTGAGTCTCTGTTAGATAGCTTCACCCTTAATTTATAATTAATTGTTTTGTTTGGTTTACATATACAATACTTGTCTTTTTTTTTTCTTTAATTACAAATATTTGTCTTACAATTGTTTATTTTGATCCACATCAATCAATTACACGTCCATACTCATTGTTCTGTTCATGAATAAGATTTCTTTATCAAGCCAAGAAAGAGCAGCAGCTTGCAGTAGCTTGTGCTAGAGCTGTTAGTTAGTGTAAATGTAATCAGAAGTTGTGTTAACTTAATTAGTTAAAAGTTTTTTTTTAGTTACAACTAAGTGACAGCTTAACACTTAAATTTGTTAGTTACCTACTTTGTATATATATACTCTTGCCAAAGTAGAAATGAGATTGACTTACTTTTCCCAACTCCCAACTCCCTTAAAACGTGTTATTAAAGGTTACGAATCGACAACTTATAAACTTAGCATCTCTTCCTTGTTTTGCCGATGTGGGATTTGTCTAGGGTGTTAGACAACCCCCCTTTGCCCAAGATTCCACGCAGAGTAGCTCTGATACCACAAATATAATGGCCCGACCCACTAGTGATATTGTCCACTCTGGACCGAAGCCCTCACGATTTTAAAACGCGTCATTAGGGTTACCAACCGCCAACTTATAAACCTAGCATCTCTAAACCCAGCATCTCTCTCCCGTGTTTTGCCGATATGGATTTGCCTGGGTGTTACATCTTTTGCTTCATCAATGACGGATTCACAAAATTCATCTCATTCCTCTGATTCTGTTGGCACTGTCACTCATGCATATAATCCATCTGAAGATATTTCTTTGCCTTACTATCTTCACCACTCAGAGAATCATAGTTCGGTCATTGTCACGCTTGAGCACACATCAGCTAATTTTGCTTCTCGGAGAAGGTCCTTTCTGCTTGCAATTTCAATTAGGAATAAGCAAGGTTTTCTTGATGGATCTATACCAAAACCCACACCAGAAGATCCTCTTTATCTCTCTTGGGTCTGATGTAACAATCTTTTTGTTGCATGGTTGCTCAAGTCAGTTTCTCCTCCAATTGCTTATATTGTGTTCTACATGGAGGATGCAAAACAAATTTGGGAGAAATTGAATCAAAGATTTTCTCATCTTGACGATTTTAAAATATGTCATCTTCAGTAGCTTTTGTGCACTATTACTCAAGGTACGAAAATTGTAGATGCCTATTTCACTGAATTGAATGGAATTTGGGAAGAGTTGAGAAATTTTCATCCATTTCCACATTGTAGCTATGGTAGCTGTAATCAAGAGTGTTTCAATAAGTTTGTTGAGATTCAACAAAAAGACTATGTATTCAACAAAAAGACTATGTCTTCAAGTTATTGAATGGGTTGAATGAAACGTATCAAGGGCTTAGGTCACAAATTATCCTGATGAAGCCTTTTCCCTCACTTGATCAAGTCTATAATATGGTCTAAAGAGAAGAAACTCAGAGACCTTCGTTGGTTCAATCTCAATCTTTTTCTGAGATGTCTACAATGGCAGTGAAGAGGTGAAAAATGATGTTACATGTTTTCATTGTGGGAAGCCTGAACATTTTAAGGCAAATTGTTATAGGCTAATTGGCTTTCCTCCGGATTTCAAGTTCACTAAGTCTAAAGGGAATGCTGGTGGTTCATCTAATTCTAAGCCTACTTCAGCTTATCAAGTCTTTACCACTAAGGCTATTGCAGAAAGTGTAGCTGATGGTCTGTCTCAAATTACTGTCACCAAGGAGCAAGTTCACAAACTTATGACTCTTTTGAATGATCAAATTCATAGTACCTCAAACTCGAATATTTCTTTTTCACCAATTTCACCCACACCTCAAGTGAATGTTGCAGGTATTAATCCATATATCTTTTCTGCTTCCCCATAATTTATTTCTCATAATTTGGTCCTCCTTGGAGAGTAAACACTAGTGCTACTAATCATATTGTTTGAAATAGTTCCCTGTTTTCTTCTTATAAATCGTTATCTAATGCATTTGTTTCTCTTCCAAGTGGTGTTAAGGTCCCTGTTACTGCGATTGGTCAAGTTTCATTTAATTCATGTCTTACTCTTTATAATGTTTTGCTTGTGCCTTCCTTCAATTTCAATCTCATATCTGTTAGTAAATTGGTTACTACTCAAAAGGTCTGTTTTATATTCATGTCAAACTATTGTGTTGTTCAGGACCTTACCTCCCAGAGGATGATTGGAATTGCCAAACTTAAAGATGGCTTGTTCTTCATGTTACCTCATCATTCTTCAATTGCAAATTCCTGTTCCTCAGTCATTTCTTCAGCTATCTCATTTGATGTCTGGCATCACAGACTTGGACATCCAGCTGATGATAGATTACATGTGTTGCAGCCTTTGTTGTTTTATAGTCCAAATAATTCTTCTTTACCTTATTCTACTTGTCCAAAAGCTAAACAAAAGAGATTACCTTTTCCTAATCATGTATCTAGTCATGTTTATGCTTTTGAACTTGCACACATAGATGTGTGGGGACTATATTCGCAATCTGATATTAATGGAAACCATTATTTCTTGACAATTGTGGATGATTATACCAAATGTGTGTGGACTTTTCTTATGAAGTCAAAATCTAAAGTTTCCTTTATTGTTCCTCAATTTCATTCTTTTGTCCAAACTCAATTTAAAGCTTCCATCAAGAAAATTAGAACAGACAATGGCACTAAATTTTTCCTTCATACTTTCTTTGCTTCTCATGGTATTATACACCAAACTAGTTGTGTTTATACACCATAGCAAAATGGTATTGTTGAACACAAACATCAACATATATTGAATGTTGCTAGGGCATTATTGTTTCATTCTTGTATTCCAATTTGTTTTTGGGGCCCTTCAGTGATGACAGCAACTTTCATAATCAATAGATTACCTATGGCTCAATGCAAGAATAAATCCCCTTTTGAGTTGTTATTTCATAAAATTCCTGCATATACTTTCTTGAGATCTTTTGGTTGTCTATGTTTTGCCTCCAATCTTATGGCACATCGAAGCAAGTTTGATGCAAGGGCTAGGAAGTGTATTATGATTGGCTATCCTGTGGATGTCAAGGGCTATTTGCTTTATGATCTTGATACTAAAACCTGTTTTGTCTTAAGGGATGTTGTGTTTCATGAGTCCATTTTTCCTTTTCAATCCAAGTATTCTTCCTATTTGTCCAACAATATCACTAATGTCTCTAATTTAGTTTTGCCTATTGTTTCACATGTTTTTCCTTCACAATTTCTTCTTTCTTCCTTATCTCAATCTTCTTCTTCTTCTTGTCTTAATTCTCCTGTTTTACATTCTGATTAGTCTTTTTACGCTAGTAGTTCACATACTTCTGTTCCTATTTCCTCTTCTTCTTTGTCTATTGATCCATTACTTATTGATCCATCACCTGCAATCCCTTTGAGAAGAAGTTCTAGACAACGTAAATTACCCACATATCTTCATAATTATCATGTTCATTTGAAGTATTCTCCACATGTCTCATCTACATCATTTAGCACTCTTTATCCTATTCATAAATGAGTGTCCTATGATAATTTGTCACCTCGTTTTAAATCTTTTATTCTCAATGTTACTTCCACTTTTGAACCTCATACATATTACCAAGCAATTCAATTTGATCATTGGAAGGAAGCCATGAAATGTGAACTTGATGCCTTGGAAGCTAACAAAACATGGGTTGTTACTACTCTGCCTGCTAAAGCTAAACCTGTGGAGTGTAAGTGGGTTTATGAAGTTAAATTTAAATCTGATAGTACCATAGAAAGGTACAAGGCTCAGCTTGTTGCTAAGGGTTACACTCAAAGGGCTGGTTTTGATTATCAAGAAACTTTTAGTCCAGTAGCTAAACATGCTACTGTGAGAACCTTTTTTGCTCTTGCTGCTGTCTAAGATTGCTATTTGTCTCAACTTGATGTTAACAATGCTTTCCTTAATGGGGAGCTTCTAAAGGAGGTGTACATGGATATTCCTCAAGGTTATGAGGTTAAGGGGGAGTATTCAGAAAAGTCTAAGTTGGTTTGTAAATTGCAAAAATCATTGTATGGCTTGAAACAAGCTGCAAGGCAGTGGAATCTGAAATTCATAGAGACTTTATTAGAGGAAGGTTTTAGTCAATCAAAATCTGACTATTCTCTATTCACTAAGCAATCAAGTGGTGTTTTTGTGGCATTATTGGTTTATGTTGATGATATAATAATTGGGAGTACTAGTAAATTGTTGATTGATCAACTCAAAATTGCATTGACTTCTTATTTCAAGTTGAAGGATCTTAGTAATCTTCAGTATTTTCTTGGCTTAGAAATTGCTAGATCCTCCAAAGGCATAGTAATTTCTCAAAGAAAATTTGTATTAGAAATGCTTGAGGAGTATGGACTATTGGGTTCCAAGCCAAGTTCTGTTCCTGTGGAAGTTAATTTGAAAATGGTTCATAATGATGAGAATCTGCTTGTTAATCCTACTTGTTATAGACAACTGATTGGGAAACTGATGTATATAACTTTGGCTAGACCTAATATTTCATATGGAGTTCAGGTATTGTCACAATTTATGGATAAGCCTACAGAAGTACATATGGTTGCTGCAAACAACATCCTTAAGTATCTCAAGAACTCACCAGGCCAAGGATTGTTTCTGTCAAAACATTTTGAGTTAAAATCAGTTGCTTTTTCTGACTGTGACTGGGCAGGTTGCAATGAAACTAGAAGGTCTCTAACAGGTTTTTGTGTGCTTTTGGGACAGTCTTTACTCAGTTGGAAATCAAAGAAACAACCCATAGTTTCTAAAAGTTCTGCTGAATCTGAATATAGGTCTATGGCTGCAACAAGTTCTGAAATTCTATAGTTGATTGCTTTGCTAGCAGATTTTGGAGTTAAGATTCCTCAACCAATAGAATTGTTTACAGATAGCATCTCAGCAATTCATATAGCAAAGAACCCTGTATTTCATGAGAGAACTAAGCATATAGAGATTGATTGTCATTTTATAAGGGAAAAGGTGTTGCAAGGGATAATTAAACCAGGGTATTTAAATACTACAGAACAGGTTGCTGATATCTTTACTAAAGCTTTACATCCAGCTCAGTTCAGACATCTTTTGAGCAAGTTGAACTTATCTGATATCTATGTTCAACTTGAGGGGGAGTATCAAGCCAAGGAAGAGCAGCAGCTTGTAGTAGCTTGTACTAGAGCTATTAGTTAGTGTAAATGTAATTAGAAGTTGTGTTAACTTAATTAGTTAAAAGTTTTTTTTTTAGTTGCAACTAAGTGACAGCTCAGCACTTAAATTTGTTAGTTACCTATATACTCTTGCCAAAGTAGAAATGAGATTGACTTACTTTTCCCAACTCCCTTTCTTCTGTAACATTCTTCCCATAGAAAGAAATAGAAAATCATGGGGATTAGCAAAAGAGAACCATGGGATCATTATGGACATAGCTAAGGAGAGAACTAGATCTACATCTCATCAGGACTTATTACAAGCTATCCTTGAAGGTTCCATGAATGGTGAACTTGGGACGTTAACAGAAGGTGAGTTAATTATTGACAATTGCAAAAATATGTTCCTTGGTGGATACCTACCCCCTGCTCTTGCAGCAATTTGGGGTTTAATGTTGCTAGCTTCACATCCTGAGTGGCAAGATCGTGCACATTCTAAGGTTTTAGAGGTTTACGAGGGACAAATACAGCTCCTAGATTTCAATATGCTCAGCAAGATGAAAGTGGTATATATTTACATACATAAGTTGATATCAATTGAAAAGTTGTACTTTATCAGGATTTAACTGATTTGTGTTTTTATGCAGTTAAAAATGGTGATCCAAGAAGTTTTGCGGCTTTATCCAGGGGTGACATTGGCGACAAGGGAGGCTGCAAGATGTGAAGCGCGGTGATTTGCAGGTTCCAAAAGGTATGGGCATTTGGATTTGGCTGCTATCATTGCATCGTGATCCAGAGCTTTGGGGACCTGATGCTGACATGTTTAGTCCTGAGAGGTTTATAAATGGAGTTATAGGAGCTTGCAAAATCTTCACAAGCCTATATACCTTTTGGCTTGGGAGCTCGAGTGTGTCCTGGACAGAATTTGGCTTTGATAGAATTGAAGGTGTTGTTTGTTGTCATACTCTCCAATTTCAAGCTTACAATCTCTCCAAACTACCAACACTCGCCTACTTATGGTCTGCTTTTGGAGCCCGAGCATTGTGTGAATCTCCTTATTCAAAAGATATGACTGCTTTGCCTAAGTTTGCATAGTATGTGGTAGACTAGGATCAATAAAGAAGTTGTAATAAAGAAGTATTTGGAATAAAAATAATTTAAAAGTAAAAGCTATCATGTTTAGATTAAGAGTAATTCACCCATAAATAAAAGTAATTCTCACTTGGGAATTGAAATATTTGCATCCTTTCTAACATTTGAATGGATTTTTTTTAAATGTATATTATTAGATAAAATATTATAACCCAAAAAAAAATTAGCATAACACATCATCCTAAACCAAGTAAAGCAAACTTTCCTTTAACATATACTCAATCAAGATGTGGCATCTAATTGGAAAAAGTCTAAAGAAGATTAATCAAGAGATCAAACTAATTACTGACAACACAAATCCTCCAAGAATGAAAAACTTCATATGCTAGCAATATTACAAAAGCTAAGAAGTTCAACTAATAAAATGGACCAGTTGCGAAGAGTGTGAGGAACTAATGGTATAAAGATATCCTCGCAAAGCTTAGATCGACTGTTGTTGTTGCTGCTACTTCAATATAGAAACAAAAGATATCAGAAGACAACTTAATACGAAGGCTATAAATTCAACTCTCTATTGACAACTCATTTAACAAGAGAATCCACTAATACATCTACTTTACATTCTCACAAAACATCGGAAAAGACAAGCGGAAGAGATGCCAAGGCATTTAGGAAGTGTTTGATTCAGTTATTTGATGCAGGTGTTAGTTGAACCTAAGTGTTTGGTAAATCTTTAAAATTTTAGCCGTTAGCTGATAACTGATACAGAGCTGATAGGATATCAAATTGTAGCTATTTATATCAACTCTAAAATTGGAGCTGTTTCCAAAATGCTATATATTTATGTAATTATTTGACAATAATAACTCTTTATTTTATTTATCTTTGCTCTATAAATATGGAAAAAGTGGCCTTGAAATCATAAATTTTATAGACAGATTTCTAAGCAATTTTAAATTTTTTGGAGCACTTTACTTCTTCAATATAAGAATATATTATACTATTTAATTACATAAAAATAATTTTTATACAGGTAGCAATTATTATTCATTAGAAATATTAAATCTCGTAATTTAATATTGACAAACAATAATAAAATAAATAATAAATAAATGACATAATATAATAAATTTATAATTATATATTTATTTAATAATAAAATAAATAATATGACATACTAAATTAATAATTATATATTATTTTTATAATAGAAAAATAAATTATATAATATATACATTTTTTAATAATTTTACATATTAACAGCAACAACTAAATATAATTTTATCAAATACTTAATATAAATCATCTATTATCAACTATCAATCATTAACTATTAATCATTAGTTATTACCTAATAGTAATAAATATCGACTATCAGTTATTAATTATATCTAATAGTTAAACTAAACATATCCTTAAAATACTATTAATCATTGAATTTAGCCTCTCGATGTTTGGTACTTAGAGGTGGCAAAAGGGTCAGGTTTGGATTCAAGTCATTCGGGTGAAGTTGCGCTAGGTGGTGGATCATTCAAATTTTATCTTTTTCGAGCTGGATTTAGGTTGAGTCATTTCTGGTTGAGGATCAATTCAAGTTACTCATGGCATCTCTATACAAAAAGGATTTCAAGTTGGATTCAAGTTAGTTGGCAAGTTACAAGTTATGTTGATCAAAATATTAACTTTATTACAAAAGTTAATTTTTATTAATTTAATTTTTAGATCAAAATTTGAATTACAAGGGGTCTATTATTGATAGCCTGTAGTTCAGCATTATTAGAGTATGTAATTCTAATAGAAGAAGAGAAAATGCATAGGAAATGGATAAATGAATTCCTTAAAACACCTCATAGCACTTGGACCTAGTATTCCGAATGACAAGTTATCAACATTCTTGTTATAATAGGCACGCAAATTTAAGAAACACATATGATTACACAATATAAAAAAAAAAAAAGAAAAAAATATAAGATTTACATGATTCGACTGTAAGGTTTACATCCACGGGCAAGAGGAGATAAAAAGTTTCACCATAAACATACAATTACTCAGAACTTTTAAACACTAACCCCAGTATGTTTTCTAAATATCTTGCAATATTACTGTAAAAGACAGAATATTACAATATTTGTACTGATCCATTTGCTCTCGCACCTCCGAAAAGATCAATGTGGGCTTCGAGCCCAGGCTTATTGGCCTGTGCCCTCCGCCACCATTACAAACCTTACTTTTTATCCCAATCGGGTTGCAACGCAAACCTTTCAGATCAAGTTATAATTTAGGTCCATGAAGACATCCAAAATTTAAGTCACATAAAAATAACAATTCCATTTTACAGAATGAGGGGAAATTTCCATATAGCAGATGGTCTTTATCATATTTAATCAATATCTTACTCCGTTTAAAAATATTAATAAGGTGATATTTGGTTTAACTTTTTGGAATGGCCGATAGTTATCTCATAACTTATAGATACCTCATATGTGTTTAGTAAAATATATAAATCAACCGTTGATTGTTGATTTTAGTTTTAATTATTTGCAATGAAAATTTTTGTTGCTAATTGTAAAATACAAAACAACTTGCTAGAGTTTTGCAAAGAGAAGATTTATCGCTATTTGTTATATATTTTCAAAACTAAAATTTTATTTTTCATTAAAAAATCTCATGTTAATCAATTGTTAATGAATAATAGATGGATAATTGAAAAACCACCGCTAATTTTTTGAAATATTAAATTTTAGCTTTTCATTGAGAATCCTTTGTCCATCCCTCATCCTCCTCCTTCTTAAACATTAAATAATTTTAAGACAAGAGCTCGGAGCATCCCTATTATTATATTTATTATTGTTAACATATATACGCAGTGTTTTTTTTTTTAATCGCAATTATACTGTAAAAAAAGATTATATGATTAATTATTTACTCAAATATGTTATCAAAGCCTAAAGAGCAACAGCCTCTTTTACAAAACAAAGATACATTTACTGGCAGTTTGAAGTTCGTAAAAAGTAACAAAATCCTTCCTATGATACAGCCCTTGTTTAACCATCATACATAATTGGCTTCAATACCTGATGAACAAGAGAAAGCAAAAGAAAATGGCCACTGGAATTGCACTTGGCTTACCCAAAGAGGAGAGCTTGTGTACTAAATGTCTTAATATTGTTAATCTCCAATGATATCGTAGGCCATGACCATCATATGTCCAAAAATTTAGTTTTTGTCCCCTATCTGAAGAGTCTTAAGATTAACAATATTAGACTTCTTAAAAGAATGTAGTCCATTATTTCCAATTCTGCAGAACTTTAATGGACCATTGTACACAAAAACTCCAAGTTTTGTGGACCTTAGCCTTTTTAGGTTATTAAGGATCCTTGGCTCACTCTCATTGTCACCGGCCTTGTAGGTGCCTTTTAGTTTTAGGTAGAACAAGAACACCGGCCTACAACCTGTGAATTTTGCCCTTTTTTTTATAATTTTGTTTTCTTATTTTTTATAATTATATTTTTAATAACTCGATTTTTTTAATAAATTAAAATTTTATTTCATTATATTATGTCTAATTAGGATGTAAATATTCACTAACTGCTTTGATTCAAGAGCATATCTTATAAGCCATGCCTATGTACACTAAATTATAATATAAATATATAATCTTTAAAATTGAAAATAATTATAATTAAAATCTCAAAATCAATTATTAGTCTAATTGATAAGAGTGAAATTTGTTATTATTTATTAATTAGGATTTAATTTTATTAAAAATATTAGGCTGATATAAGAGAGTTTATCCTCAGTTATATTAAAATCTTCTCAAGCTATTATATTTTCTTTATAAGATATTAATTTAATCATTAAATAAGTGGGCACGTTAGAAACATCCAACACTGGCAAAGATTAGTTTATATTTTTAAATAAATTAATTAAAAATCGTCACATATGGGCATAATAGTATATTAATCTTATAGTTATTAATATTATTTTTTATTTAAAAGATTTTCTTATAAAATATTATGTCCAATAAAAATAAATAAATATTGAAATAAAATATAAGTAAACATAAATTTATTGATTGAAAAAAATGCAATTAACTATTAAATTTTTTTTATGTAAAATTTTATTTCGTATGTTTATTGGATTGTTATATATAAAAAAATCATACATGATTGAGATTTACAATAATTTAACAATAACAATATTTTTTTATAATTTTATTGCATATAAATAAGATTAATTACTTATTTTTTTTAGTTTTATTATTTTTTTATTAAATATTTATCACAAGATCGAATCGAGGATGAACCTTACAAGTTTATCACATGCGATAATTATTGTTGATACGGGGTACCTATTGTCTATTTCAGGCAATCTGGAGCCAGCAATATAGTTGTGGGGTAAATTTCAGTCATGCAATCTACTACGAATCAGACATACTTCCCTCTTTGGTTTGGTGCTTTGGTTCTGCTGTGGAGTTTTCTTCTTTATTTATATTATGTTTTGTGGGGGAAGCATGAGTTTTATAAAATGCAGCTGATGAGAAGGCAAGGGATCGCAGGTCCTTCTCCTTCTTTGCTATTGGGAAACATTCCAGAAATGGAGAGAATGATGTCTCAAAATCCTGAAACTCCAACAATAGATGGTTCCTTGACTGTCTTACCATATTTCAAGCACTGGACCAACATCTATGGTACTTCATATATATCACTGTCAATGGCAGAAAAAATTTTTTTGCCCTTACACCTCTCTGATTTACTCTTGCCACCAAGAGCTAACTTTGGATAAAGGCCCCATAGATCCACAATGCTATTGTATTTCTACGCTTTTTAAGAACTCTATTTACTTTGAAGTGAGAAAGGGGAGTTTCATCATCCAAATCTAGGTTGTCATTAGCCCTGTTTTGGTTGGGCTGGCTGATATGCCCAGAAAAGGGTGTCTTCCTTTGTGCAGGCTTACAAACAACGATTTGGTTTTCCTAACATCGGAGTGAAAAGTTATATAAAAACTAATTTAACTGTTTTATTGTAATTATAAATTGTAATAAATCTTATCATAATTAATAATTATAATAAAATTATTATATATACATCTATTTCACTATATAAAAATTTCATAGTAGCGGAGTGTTTAGTGAAGATTATCTATGTTTAATAATTTTAGTTAATTGTTTTTATGTTGAGAAAAGAGATCTAATGTTGCAATTTTTAAGGAATGGCAACTATTTTACTGACTTGAACCTCTGAAAACATCTTGATGCACCAAGTAATTGATAATAGGATCAAGGGTAAGCAGTACACCCTTCGATAATAGCCTCTGAAAATTTCTCTATGATTTCTTTGGTATCAAAAGTACGTGGTACCAAATCACAAACCATGCATTGGAGGCATCTTAATTGAAAATACACCCTTTGTCATGAAATACACACTTAGAAGCGTTGTTGCGATGGCTGATCACGAGAGCCATTTCCTGTTTTCCTCTATTGCTTTGTAATTCTCCCTGTGATTTTAAGTGTTGTGTTGATTTGCTTGGCAGGACAGTTATCAAGCCCTTTAGCTCCATTTTCGTTGTGCATGTGCTGCGTTGAAGTGCCTCTTTACATCAGCATGTGTAATTTATTTCATCATTTTTTTTAAAGCAATATTGTGTCATAATTGTGTTCTTTAACAGCAACACTTCCTCTACATACAGTACGTGCAAAAGGACCCAGATGCATTAAAAATCTCTGACATGCATTGGATCTGATTACAAGCTCTTCTTTTTTTAAGAAATACAAGCTCACCTTTTTTAATTTTCAGATACTGTGATGAATTCTTTAAACTTACCTCGAGCTTGTTGATTGAATATATATATATATATATGTGTGTGTGTGTGTGTGTGTGTGTGTGTGTGTGTGTGTGTGTGTGTGTGTGTGTGTGTGTGTGTGTGAGTATTTAGTTTAAATCGAATTAAATTGAATAAAATCATTAAAATTGAATTAATCAAATTAATATATTTTAAAAATCAAACTGAATCGAAATGAATAAAAAATTAAATTGAACTAAATTGTTCTATTTCGGTTCGGTTCGATTCGGTTTGAACTGATCTATTTTTGAGTTTAGATAAATTTTTTAATTTAGATTTAATTTTTGTCACGACCCAATCTATGGGCCGGACCGGCACTAAGACTTGGGCCAGCCTAAAGCCCCTGAGGCCCGTAGTAAGCCTAACTATTATTAATTCAACTCTAAGGCCCATTTGGGCCCAATTTCAAGAAATCAACTGGACAGAGTCCGGCCATAAAATGGACCTTTCAACCGGGAGTTTTTGACTCACCCGACCTGTAAACAAAATATATCATTAATTGGGGAGCTCAGCTCACCCTCCACATACTCATATCAACATAAAGATAAATGGGAGCTCAGCTCCCTTATCCAGTCCATCAAACATGCATATAATAATTTTACAGGTCCACATAACAATTTATATTACAAACCCGAATCATTTAAATATTTCTAACACATGCGGATATTCTAGGAATAAATAAAATTACACAAATATTGATAAACAACCTGCGAAGAAGAAAAGCAGGTTAACCACAATAAAATCATCCTGTAGCCTAAAAAAAATATTGAACAGGAGTGAGCGTTCGACTCAGAGAGTAAAATATCAATTTTAACCATAATCTCTATAACTATCTAAAACTAATGCACCCTGTAGAGTGAAATGCAACACCAGCAATAATTTCACATCATAACATCAAAAAGGTAATTTGGAGCACTCACGCACCCAGTAATATCAATCATAATATATATGGGAGCTGATCCCCTATACAGCTCTCTTAATTCCAATTGTGCCAGCGAAGAACTCAGCTCGGACTTCCACTTAATAACCAAATCGGGGTCCCAGCGAAGAACTCAAGCCGTGTCTACCCCGAAGGACCGGGTCCCAGCGAAGATCTCAAGCCGTGTCTACCCGTCCTATCCATAGTCCACACCACATCACACGCACGCCAACGCACGCACACTGCTCCAAATTACCACAACAACATACATGGCACTTTCACAGTTATGAATGCAATATAAATCGTGCCTAAAGTTTTTCTACATAGATATATGCATATAAGTGATGCATGGGCATACTTGAACATATAATAATAGTGAAATTGCAATTAAAATTAATATTTTACTCACATACTTGACAACGGTCACTGTGGCGGCTGGGCGGAGGAAGAAGGCTGTCCCGGCTCACCTGACAATTACATTACAATTATTTAACACAATTGACTCAATACAAATCATGAAAAGACCAAATACGTCCTAAGTCGTGCCGAAAATCCGGCAGAGTCTCCCCTATACCTAGGACCTACCCAACCTGCAAAAGGGCTCAAAACACACTTCTATATTTACAATCCATATATCCACAACTCAATCACATCACACAGCCCCTCCTGGGCCCATCAAATCAGTCATCCATCACAATATGTAAAATTTCAATTTAGTCCTTATAATCGATCATTTTTGCAAAAAAACTACCCAAATAAGCTCTAAAAATTCTAAAACTTTGCCCCGCGGTCCTTAGCAATATTACTAGGCTATTGCAAAAAGAATCATAATTTTCTGAGCTACCACGAATATTTTATGAATTTTTAATCCTATTTAAGCACTAGAAAATTACGAAAAAGTAATATTCGGGTTTACCTTTTCCGATTTCGACTTAGGGGACGCGCTCGGGACGTCTGACAATGGTGGGGTAGCCAAAACCTCGATTCAATTCGGAGACTTTTTCCAGTAGCCGGTCTGTCTAGCCGGAAATTCACAGACCCGGACAACTGTCGAATTTCCACGAATTGAAGATACCTACACGAAGCCCATAACACGGAGGTTAGTATATAAATTTTTCAGAATTTTCTAAGTTCATTAAATGCTCGGAAAACACTGCAAAGTTCCGTGGAACCCACCGAAAAACGGTGTCAGAAAAATTCAAAATTTATATCGCCGCGAAGCTCTCGACGAGTGGAGCGCTCTGATACTCTCGGTTTTCTCGTGGGGTTCACGGTTTGCGAAAAATCTAGCCCGAAAATCAAAATGGACTAAAACTTTCCGGGCAAAAATTGGACAAATCGCTGGAGAGATTTCGGTGTTCTTGGTGTCTATGGAAAGCTCTCGACGAGTAGATGAGTTTAGACACAAGACCCGGTCCGATTGGTGGCCGGATCAATCGGATTTTGGCCGGGAAGACGAACGGTCGCGCCCGCGTGCGCGTCGCTTCAGGAGCCGTTTTCCGGCGTTCCAGGTGGCGGCCGGTGGGCTGGGACGGCTGGGGATGGGCGCCGGCGAGCTGGGGTGGCAGGGGAGGTGGCGGCGCGGCAAGGGGAGGAGGGAGGAGAGAGAAAAAGGGAGAGAAGGAGAGAGGGGTCGGGACACGCGGGGAGGAAGAAGGAAGAAAAAGAAAAGGTCGATCCGATTCGACCGGTCCGATCCGGTCCTGTTCGATTTGGCCGGTTCAATTCAGGATACAAAATTTTGAATTTTTACTCTGCCTCGGGATCGAAAACGAGGTCCAAAAATTTCGAAAAAATTCCAGAAAACTCAAAAAAATTCGTAGACTCTAAATATATTTTTAGTTTTGTCACGTGGTTTTTAAATTAATTTTTAAAAATCATCAAAATTTATATTTTCGAAAAATCGAATCCGATTTTTAAAATCCGAAAAATCTCAAATAATTTCTTAAATTTTAAATAAAATTAAAATATCAATATTACTCATAAAATAATAAAATTTAAAATTTTTAGGTGTTACAATTTGCAAATTATTTAATCTAATTTTAATCTTAGTTTGAACATAATAATCATTAATCAATGAAATTAAATAATTTATATATATATAATTATATATAGCTCATAAATTCTTTATAAAAATAAATTATTTTAAAGATCAATAAAGTAATTTGATTCAATTTGATTCAATTAATATTTTTTCTCTAAAATTGAATCAAATTAAAATAATTAATAATTCTTAAAATATAAAATCAAATTAAATTAAATTAAATTATCTTAAAAATTATATTAAATTATTAAATTAAAATTATTTGATTCAATTCAAATTGAATAATTTTATTCAAATTGAATAATTTTATATATATACACGCGCGCAATGTGCAACTTGGTATCCTTGTTCACTCTCTACGTCACTGGCCTTGTGGATGGCTTTTATTGAGGAAAATATCTCAGCACCTGCTGATCTGCTGTTCCATTCTGATTTGGTGTTATACATCGTGTCCTTAGCTAGTGGCTTCATTATGGCGTATGCAAGCTACATTGCCCCGCGCCATGTCGCGGGTATAAATTTTTTATCATTAAAATTTTCACAATGTTTTTAATAAATAAAATTTTTTATATGTATATATTTTAAATAAAATTATTTTTTTATAAACTATTCTAAAAATTATTTAATAATTTTCATTTTTCACACACGTAAAATATATTCAGACATAGTTTGATAGGAAAAACAAAATTATAAGACTATGGTTTTATAAATTAATATGCTAAAATGAATGATTAAGGTTATTTTTTTTATAGAAAAAAAACTATATGTCAATTATTATATTCATTATAATTAAATTTATAACACTATAATTTGCCTTATTTTTTTAATGACAATTGTATGGATTATTTTTAGTTATTATAAATTAAGAGATTGTATTTTTTAAAAATTCATGTCGTTAAAATATTTATTTATAAAAAGATAAAATATTTTTTGTATTCAATTTATAATTTAATTATATATTATTTAAATTATATGAAAATATTTAAATAGTATTATTTTTTTATATGTAAATATTGAATAAGTTTAATAATAAAATATTTTAACAACTTAAAATCGAAAGATTTATCTCAATATATTAGACTATTATTGAAAACTTCAGTGTTTCAAAGATAAATCATAATTGGAGGCAAAATGAATTAAAATATTTAAAGTAAAAAAAAACCAAAATTGACATACAATAGAAGCAAATTAATATTAGTAAAAGTTAATAGTAATATTGTAATTGAAATCTTAAAGTAATTTATAAATGAAAAAAAAATTTTTAGATGATTAGGATACGTTAAGATCCCACATTGTTTAGGATAAGGGTAATGTGCCTCGTATATAATCATAGACAATCCTCTCTTCTAGAATTAACTTTTAGGGATAAATTAAATCCAATTTATTTTTTTAAGATAGTATCAGAGTTTCTCTATTTCAAGTGTGAGAGGAGTGTGTTAAGATCTCGCATGAATTTTATGGTTGAATCAAGTAAATTTTATATTATTTTTTTTTATAGTATATAATTATATGATTATGTGTGTTTTATATTAATGTGATTGCTATAATAAAATATATATAAAGTTTTACATGAACAGTGAATATAGGAAAGGAATAGCAATTATCTAACCACAGTACGCCATATTGCCACAGATTGCTAAATGAATGGCGCGCAAATGAGCAGTAAATTAAAAAGAAAAAAAAATAATAAAAAAAACGACCTTCACAGTTGGACGAAATAGTAAAAAGCTTTATTATTTAAGTTATGCTTGTTTTACGAAAATGTTTTTTTAAAATATTATTTATATTTTTTAATATTTTGATACAAAAAATTAAATTATTTTCAGGAGAAAATTATTTTTTATTTTTTAAATTTTAATAATTTTATTAAAATATAAAAATATTTATATATATATAAAATAAATACACACTATAAATTTTAAATTATAATAAAATAATAAAAAAATATATAAATTATTTTTTATGAAATAAATAAAATTTTAATATATAGTAATAATATAATTAAATTTATTTAATTATGTATAAAAAGTAAAATTGAAGGAAGAAAAGTTGAAATTTAGAAGGGAAAGATTGACAAGCTACTTTTCGTTTTTTTTTTAAATTAAATGATAAAAAAATTTGTTATTTTTTTGTAAGTATTGTTTTTACATATAAATTATTTTTTTAATAATATTTGATATTTTTTTATAGTAGTTTTTCACAATAAAAAAGCATTTTTACATAAAATTTTAAAAGATGAAATGGTAATAAGAATAGAAAGGTTTTATATTGGAAGAGGTGGGTGGGGTCATAATTAGATAATATAGAGTCGTGTCACCAGTCGGTAATGCCAGGGCAGGTTTTTTTTTCTTTTTTTTTCTCAAAAGGGAATAGAGTGTTGCACAAAATTAAAAAATAAAAAAATTAATGCTTAGCTTGCGTGTCAATAAGTAACCGGTATGACTTTAGCTTTGGCAATATATATATATATATATATATATATATATATATATATATATATATAATACAAAGTGTGCGCTGTCTTCTCTAACTCAAAGTGCTCCTAATATAAATATATTTAATATTTAAATTAATTTTTAAATATAATCTTGAATCGAAAAGGGAATTCTATCCAATCAGTGTATTAAATACCTTTTTAATCTTATTTACAGGCTTAAATTTACTATCACTTCACTTATACAGACTCTGGATTCGTCAAGCCCACTCTTAGTGTAGAGCTATTTTTTACGCAGGGGCGAGACTCGAATTCGGGACCGCACAGGCCGTTATGAGGCTCTGATACTACTTGAACTGAAAAGAATATCCTGTCCAGTCAGCATACCAAATACCTCTTTAGTCCCGTCCACGGACCCAAACCTAGATTAAAAAATAAATTGATAAATTATATTAAATTTAATTAAAAAATGTAATTTATCAAAGATCCCCCTTTGGCAATGCTATACTAGAGTAAAAAAAACTATTTTTTTCAAAAGAAATTGACAATTTGTTTAGTTAAAATTGAAACCTGAATTTTTATGAGTGAGAGTAATTTTATGGTATTACCATGATTTTATATAGATAGATTTATATGAAATTATAACTACTAAGTAATTTAAATATAAGTAAAAATAGTTATTTGTAATTATCTTTATCTTTTTATTTTAAAGATAATTCTAATTTTTTTAAATTTAATAATTTTTTTATTTATAAATTATTTATTAATTTATCATTTTATGCACGAATACTTTACATAAAATTACTGTAATAATATATAATTTCTCCAATTTTAAAAAAGCAGCAGAGGCCTACTTTTCACAAAACTGTGTTTTCACGTATCACCGGACAACAACAATTGAATTCTTATGTACGAAAGTACTTTTTTTTAATTTTTTATATTTTCATTTAAATTAATATATAAATATTTTTCTGGATGATAACTCAAAATAAAAATTAAAAAACTTACATTAGAACTTGGATTATCGCACCAAGATCATTATTCAAAATAGTTATGCAAGTTAAGGGATTCTATCTAATTAATTATTTAATCTTAATTTCACAGGTTTAATAGATTTAAAATATATTAGTTATTTTAATAGATTTAATTGTTTTAGTAGCTATTAATTATATTATTAATTATTAACGATTAGAAATTAATTATTAATAAATAATTATTTATTAACTTGGTCAAAATGAAAAATATAATTAAAAAAGCATCGAAAATTCTTTTAACAAGTATATGTTAAGGTGGTTTCATCATTTTACTCCTTTTTATTATATAAATTAAATTATTATAAGATTTTCTAATTAAATTATATAAAATAACTATTAATATATTGCTGATTACCATGTAGATAATCAAATTTTTAGCTATTCAATAACTATCTTTCACTTAAAGCCATTTAATTCAATGATAGAAGATTAAAATAATAAATATTTTTTATAAATGAAAACATTTTTAAAATTAAATAATTTCATTATATAATTTAATATAATTATAAAATTAATAGGAATAAAATAAATAAAATTATTAATGAAATTATAATGATATATTTATAGATATTGTCTTTTTTAGTCATTTTATCTTTAACAGTAATTTTAATTAAATACATAGTAAATAACTTTTTTTATTAACAGTAATTCTATATTTTATTAACAAATAGGCAAATTGCTTTTTCAAAATAAAAGTTTTGTGATAAATAATTTTGAAACAATAACAATAAAATGAAATAGCAATGCCAAACAGAAATTGTAATGAATAATTTCAAAATAAAGTAAAAAAGTAATGCGGTACATTTCACGGTTCTTAAGAACGATAAAAGTGTTATACCTTTTAATAATAATAATAATAATAATAATGATGAGCTTTGCCTTTGATGCCACCGGAGGTCCTTAGATCCTAGTCTCGGTACCACATAAATCTACAACAAGAGAAAAGATGAGGTGAATGACCTTCTGACAAGTCACTTCAATGCTCAAGTCAGAGATTTTGATTGAGAATATTTAGAGAATATTTAGAGAGTTCATAATAAGAATTGTAGAATGAGTATGCGTACTTATTTCTGGTCACTTATTTGGTATTTATAACCTTTTTAGGGAAATAGTTGTTGCTCTATTTATAGAGGTGATCTTGGCTGAATTTTTGAGATTGTCTCCATGAAATGTACTCTTCGCTTGATTGCTAGCGTGATTATTGCTCGGTTCGTGATATTCAGGCTCTACTTGATAATTAGTGTGGTTGCTACTCGGTATAACTTTCATTCACCTAGTTGGGCGAACAAAGGTTTTGTTGGGTCTTATTTTGTTTGGCTTGTTTGATCTCTTAACCATCTAAATATTGTTCGACTTTTTTACTGCAATGATGGATGCAAATTTGACTATTTGACTTGGATTTTGGGCGATTAGTATCATTAGTCCCCCCTCTGGTCTTTGCAAATATTTATGTTTGTATTTTTTGTTCGTCTGACTAGGGTATGATGTGACTGTTTACGTATGGTTCTTTTTTGGCTATCGTTTTATACCTTTTTGGGGACAATTGTCAGGCGCTCCTTGGGTGGTCTTTTTAATGTGAGCTATCATTATTTAAATTTTCCTTGATAAGTGAGAAGGAGGCAAGTGATGGCTCGTACTTCGAGGGTATTTATTGCCCTATTCTCCCTCTTTAAAAATCCATTTTCCGCTTTCTTTCTTCGCTTATCTTTCCTGCGTTATCATTTTTATCTTTCTTGCCTCCTTTATGCAATTTTCGCAGTGTTTCCTTTTTGTCCTTAGTGCTTAACTACTCTGGCGAACGTATTGTTTTGACCTTTTTCTTAACTTATTCCTTTTTCTTCCTTTTTTGGGTAAAAAAAATGAGCGTATTAATTGATAACGATGATTAGAGTGCCACTCCTTTGTCACATGTTGTCATCTACAATCAAGACTCAAGTACTTGCGAGTTGTTCTTTGATCAAAATCTAGCAAAAGTTGTGGAGTCTCCAGAGGTTATGAGTCCAACTGCCTCTGGTCCAATTTCGAATGTAGAGGGAGTTCCTCCGGCTTGAATATACCAAGGGGGGTTTCTGAGATAATGTCCTCTTTGTCCGAGTGGGATCTTCTAGATTTTTTAAAGTCATATGGAATAAACACTGAAAGGTATCCGCTTTCACTTACCAATGATAGTGGGTGAGCTGATAGCACTTTTCTTCACCCTGTTCGAGTGGCAGTATATGAGGAGAATTGAAGTTCGGCTTGCAGTTTCCACTCAACACCCTAAACATTAAAGTCTAAAAGTATTATCAACTATCTGTACTGCAGATGCATCCGAATTCATGGAGGCTTCTCTCCGGATTCCGAGCATTGTGGGAAAAGAAAATGTTACATGCATTTATTTGGGTTTTCTCTGCTTTTTTCCAATTGAATGTTTAAAAAAACAAAGAGTATAGGCATTTTTATGCCTGAAAGGGGATGAAATTATTTGTTGGTCTTTTATCCTCGTTAAAGAAATAAAAAGATAGATTTTTCTTTGTCGAATATACTCATGACGAACGTTAAGATGGGATCTAGATGTCTTGAAACTATTTCGTGGATAAAAGAATAGAGAAAATAAGATTAGATGTCTAGGAAAATGTGATGGTTAGGAGAATAAAAATCATAATTTAGAAGGACAAAATTTCATTAAAGGCATTGCTTGAAGTCTAGGCCAATTGGTGGGAGTATTTTCGCATAAAATTTTAAAAGATGAAATGGAAATAAGAATAGAGCATATGAAGATTTTATATTGGAATAGGTAGGTGGTGTCATAAGTAGATAATGATAGAGTCGTGTCGCAAGTAGGTGATGATAGAGTAGGTTTTTTTTTTTTCTCGAAAGGAGATAGAGTAGCGTTTAGTGTCGCAGAAAATTAAAAAATAAAAAAAATTAATGATTAGCTTGCGTGGAAATAAGCAACCGGTATTTTAACTTTTAACGTATGATAAGGATAAAATGGTATTTTTACTGTTCATAAGAATAATAAAAATGTCCACTATTTTAGCAATATATATATATATATATATAATACAATGTGTGCGCTGTTTTCTCTAACTCAAGTGCTCCTAATACAAATATATTTAATATTTAAATTATTTTTTAAAAGTAATTTATTTGTAAATTAAAAAAATAATAATATTTATAATATAATTTAAATTATAATAAATTAAAAAATAAATTAATAAATTATGTTAAATTTAATTAAAAAATGTAATTTATCAAAGATCCGTTTGACAATGCTGTACCAGAGTTTAAAAAAAAAAATTAAAAAAAAATTGACGATTTGTTTAGTTAAAATTGAAACCTGAACTTTTAGGAGTGAGGAATTTTATGGTATTACCATGATTTTATACAGGTAGATTTATATGAAATGGCAATAAATAAGTAATTTAAATATAAATAAAAGTAGTTATTTTTAATTATCTTTATCTTTTTATTTTAAAGATAATTATTTTTTTTTTAAATTTAATAATTATTTTTATTTATAAATTATTTATTAATTCATCGTTTCATGTAAAAATATCCACGTAAAATCACTGTAACAATATATAGTTTCTCCAATTTTAAAAAAGCATCAGGGACCTACTTTTCACAAAACTGTGTTTTCATGTATGACCGGACAACAGTAATTGAATTCTTATACACAAAAGTACTTTTTTTTTAATTTTTTATATTTTCATTTAAATTAATATATAAATATTTTTTTTATGATAATTTAAAATAAAAATAAAAAACTTCAATTAGAACTTGGATTACCGCACCAAGATCATTATTCAAAATAATTATATAAATTAAAGGATTCTATCTAATTAATTATTTAATTTTAATTTAATAAATTTAATAGATTTAAAATATATTAGTTATTTTAATAAATTTAATTATTTTAATAACTATTAATTGTTTTATTAATTATTAACTATTAGATAATAATTATTAATGAATAATTATTTATTAACTTGGTCAAAATAAAAAAATAATTAAAAAAGCAACGAAAGTTCTTTTAACAAGTATAGGTTAAGGTGGTTTCATTATTTTGTTCCTTTTTATTATATAAATTAAATTATTATAAGATTTTCTAGTTAAATTATATAAAATAACTATTAATATATTGCTGATTTCTATGCATATGATCAAATTTTTAGTTATTCAATAACTATCTTTCACTTGATTTTTTAAAGCCATTTAATTCAATGATAGAAAATTAAAATAATAAATATTTTTTATAAATGAAAACATTTTTAAAATTAAATAATTTCGTTATATAATTTAATATAATTATAAAATTAATAGGAATAAAATAAATAAAATTATTAATGAAATTATAATGATATATTTATAGATATCATCTTTTTTAATCATTTTGTCTTTAATAGCACTTTAAACAGTAATTTTAATTAAACACATAGTAAATAACTTTTTTTTATTAACAGCAATTCTATATTTTATTAACAAATAGGAAAATTGCTTTTTCAAAATAAAAGTTTTGTGATAAACAGTTTTAAAACAATAACAATAAAATGAAATAGTAATGCCAAATAGAAATTATAATGAATAATTTCAAAATAAAGTAAAAAAGTAATGTTGTACATTTTACTGTTCTTAAGAACGATAAAAGTATCATACCTTTTAATAATAATAATAATAATAAGCTTTGTCTTTGATGCTACCGGAGTTCCTTAGATCCTAGTCATGGTACTACATAAACCTATAATAAGAGAAAAGATGAGGTGAATGGCTTTTTGGCAAGGCACTCCAATGCTCAAGTCAGAGATTTTGATTGAGATTTTTCAGAGAATGTTTAGAGAGCCGGTAATAAGAATTATAGAATGAGTATGCGTACCTATTTTTGGTCACTTGTTTGGTATTTATAGGCTTTTTAGGGAAATAGCAGTTGTTTCGTTTATGGAGGTGATCTTGGCTGAATTTTCAAGATTGTCCCCATGAAATCCACTCTTTGCTTGATTGCTGGCGTGATTATTGCTCGGTCCGTTAGATCCGAGCTTTGCTTGATAATTGGCATGGTTGCTGCTTGGTATAACTTTCGTTCGCCTTATTGGGCAAACGAAGGTTTTGTTGGGTCTTGTTTTATTCGGCTTATTTGATCTCTTGACCATTTAAATATTGTTCGACTTTTTGATTGCCACACTAGACATAAATTTGACTATTTGACTTAGATTTTGAGCAATTAGTATCATTAATCCCCCCTTCTGCTCTTTGCAAACATTTATGTTTGTGTCGTTTGTTCGTCTAACCGGGGTATGACGTGACTGTTTATGTGTGGTTCTTTTTTGGCTACCGTGTTGTACCTTTTTAGGGACAATTGTCAGGCGCTCCTTGGGCAGTCTTTTTTATTTGAGCTGTGGAAGATGTGGCCACTTGCTTCTGTCTTAAAGTTAGGAACTCTCTCCTTCTAGCCTCTAAGTACACGTGACTAATATACTTCTTCTTGAACTCAGCCAAGAAGAAATCCTAGGTAAGTGCTGTCGGCTATACCGCTCTGGACACCGTATCCCACCACTGGTAGGCTTCCTCCTATAGGAGTGACAGAGCACACTACAACTGCTGCTCTAGTGTGCAGTGTAATTGCTGCAACACCCTCTCAGTCTGCTCTAGCCAATGCTCAGCAGCAGCTGGTTCATCCTCCTTGTTACCCTTAAAGTCGACGGCCCCATATTTTCTTAACTTTTCTAGTGGGGACCATTATACTGGCTGTGGCTGTGGCTGCGGTTGCGGCTATGGAATGGCTTCTGTAAACTGGCGGAGCATCTGGGTCATCTACTCTAAAAACGCCTGTTGTGCTCTACCCACAGCACTGTGAGATGACTCCTCTCTCCTGTCTTGCCCCTGACCGCGGACAGGTACATGGCTACCAATCTCCTCCTCCTCAAGTCTGTAAGACCCTTCCTCTGAAGGATCAGACTCCATCAATCCTATAAAATAGACAAAAAACAGATATGTATTAGTGTCACCTCGACTCCTAAATAAAGGCTCATGCATGTTATGCACACTATATCTTTCTATTTACCTATGCCTAGAAAAGCCTAAACCTTTGCTCTGATATCACTAAATGTAATACCCCACACTCGGTCTACAGTGTAGTCGAGTAAGGTGTGCTACATTCGGTGTCGAAGCACCCTATCTTATCTTGTCCTATACCGTATTAATTTAAATTTCATTTATTTATATTATTCCATGTGTGGGAAACTTTTTTTTTTGTTCGCATTTTATTTTTGTAGAGATCCAGACAGAGTCTCCTTTGTTTTATTAGTGCATGGCGGGTTCCACCATTCACCTGTTAAAAACAATTTCATATCATATATTATTCTATCCATCTCATTCTTTTTATATGTCATGTCATATCATCTCATTATTCATAAAATTTTCAAGAAGGTAAATTTCATTTCATTCATATAACATTTACATATAATAATGTACAATTTATATACAATCCAAAAATTTAATTACATATTTCAAAATGATTTATAACGTTTACTTATGTACAATGATCAAAATGCAACATCTAATATATACATGAGCCCTACTAAAATAACTGATGAGGTGACACCGACACTGTAACAAATCTGATCAATCCTCTATCGGTGCTCTACTGCTACTGCTGCTGCTAGTGGTAGTCTCCTGTACCTACGCGAGGAAATAATTCATCGCGTTAAGCATTTCTTCGTAGTAGTGCAATAATTAAAATAAAAATAACTAATAATTGAAATAATTATTCTACGTATAACTTTATAAAGAAATATAGAATTTCATGAATTTAAAATCTTTTACATGTTTATAGAACTTTGGAAGCAATTAAGTTAATCAGGATCTTTTCTGTTCGTTTATTCCATGTTCAGTCTTATTATTCATACCTGTGACCTCTTCATGTACTTATTTAAATTTAAGACTTATTATTCTTATCTGTGCCCAAGTAACCTATAACAAACTATAAAGACTGGATACACAGAAGTATACTAGTTAAACATTCGTATGTCTAACATGTATACATCTGTCATGTCAGGCACAAGGCCAGCGGGCAGGCATAAAGCCAGAGATAAAATCAAGCACAATGGCCAACGGGCAGGCATAAAGCCAGTAGAATAACCATCTTAGACATATATTGTCTATCAATGATTATTCCTATGGGTAGTGCTGCTATCTGTAGTCCCTAATTGGTATACCAATTGATCCAAGCTATATGCATAAGTCTAGGTATACTTTGGGCAAATTAATGGTTATTAATTACTTATGATCTTATAATTTCATGTCATGCACTATTAGTGCTTTATAGTAGTTTCATGTCAATTTATAGTGGGAAAATAGGTTCCCCCTTCATTTTCATGTAACTTATACATTTAGCAATTCATATAGGTAATTTACATGTCATGTATCAAATAATATCTTGAACCTTTCTTTAGGTCCAGATTTGGTGTCTTATCTTCTCCTAGCAAATTGGCCAAGATGACTGTTGGGCTACACTTCCTTCATGGAAGTTGTTCTTCTATGTCTTATCTTTATTTTCCTTTTTCAATCATGTTATTTGGAGTTTTAGAACTCAAGTTATGGTAAAATAACCAAAAATGGTTCCTTAACTCACTCTAGTTCTAGAACCAGACAGATTATGGAGTCAATCTTTCCCTAATTATTTGGACATGTTACAGCCACTTTTAGGCCTAATGTTCTTCATAGAAGTTGTTACCCTATGTCTTAGGATCACTCAGATTTAAGAATTACAATTTTTCAGGTTTTGTAGAATTAATTATAGCAAATTAACTGGCCTAAACTCAGGTACCCTGTGTCTTCAGGATTCCAGGTTCAGGTCAGTAGCTTTGTCTCTCATTTTAGATTTCTTACACTCAAAATCTGAGGAAGGTTCCTAAATCAAAGTTGGAGCCCTATCTCTTAGGTTTCCAGAACAGTTTGTCTCATCCCAATTGGAGTTTCCTAGTGGGAGATATGATAAAAATATTGTTCTAGGGTCAAGTGTAGTTTGGTCAAATTCTAGGTTTTGATGTGCTGAATTGTTCTAGCCATTTGACCTAGTTCCTTTGGGTTTGGGGTTTTGGTCCAAACGCCAATATTGTAGATTTATGTCTTATGAAAATTTTGCCATTGGATTCACTGCATTTAGATTTTTGTAGACCAAGTTATGGCCTTCTTACCAAAACTGGTCAGGTATGCCTAAGTCCAGAATTTCTAGACAGTTTGGTTCTGGACAGTTTTGTTGACCTAATTTATGCTAACAATTTGATTTTGGTTATAGGCAGATCTGGGTTCTGTGATCTTCATGAAAAATGTACTCCTATGTCTAACATTTCCAATGGTATAAAAATTAGGTCATTCTGACCTTTCTAAAGGAAGTTATGGCCAAATGAACATGTACTATTTATTTGGTCATTTTTCTAGATTTAGGCTATGGTCATCCAAATTCAAGTAGTAATTAGGTCAATTTGGAGACAGTTTTTGGGCATGGTTTCTTCATGAAAAATGGGGCAATTTGACCCTAGTTTCATCTCCAATTGGCCTCATTCCAATTGGAGCAACACAATTCAAGTTATGGCTCAAAAATAACATTGGACTCAAGAGTCCCACAACCTGCATGAAAATATGCACTCCCAATTTCAATTCCTCCAACTCCCAAACTTCATATGGCATTCATAGCACTACTAAAGATCAATAATTCATCTCAACAAGGTCAAATTCTAGCCATAGCACAAAATTCCCAATTTATGGTTAAAACCCTAATTTCAATTATCCAATTTGTGCAAACTCAATTCATTCAACTTCTAATGCATATAATCTTATCAAGCATCATCACTACACCAATTTATATGAATTAAAAACATCAAAGTCTACTCTTCATCATGGCTGCTGAATTTAGGGGTGTTCAATTCCTTATCAATTTCTTTCAATTTCATGAATTTCCAACCTAATTTGGTATGCTTACTACACCTAGAAGTGAAAGGAAAGCTTATAATGCACTAACCTCTTGTGGACACTTCTTGGACTTGTGAAAACTATAATTTTTCTTTACTTCTTGGCAGCCACAATCTTCCTTATAGTGTAGGGACAATTTTTAATGAAGGAATTTATAGAAAATATGGTGAGAAAGGGGGAGATATTGAGCTAGGGAAGAGAGAAAATGGAAGAGGGAGAGGGACCAAGTGGTTCGGCCATGGGAGACATAAGGAAGAAGAAGACCACTTTATTTCATTTTGTCTTCTTTTTAACTTTCTTCTTATCCCTTTTTAATTGGTTGTTAAATTTCCATTGGGTAGAATTTATTTAATGATGTCATTATGACATCATGGTTAAGTAATTATTTTATTTCTTTTTCTTTTCTTTTCTTTTCCCATTCCTATACATAAATTCACAATTTAATTTATTTTATGTGTTTTAATCTCTCTCATTTTAATTGAAATTTAGGTCAAAATTCAACACTGAGAGTGAAATGACCAAAATGCCATTCATGGTGCTTATCGGGTTTTAATTTCCCTTTACCGATTGGCAAATTTTTTTGAATTTTCTTTGACATTTTTAATGTCATTTAATCCTCATAAAACCTTCCATTTAATCCAAAATATTTATTTCATAGGGTTTCTCACGGGTCTGGGGTTAGCAACTGTCTTCACAGTCGCTTCTCAATATGGTCACCCATCGCTGGAGTCCCGGCTCCTTTAACCTAATTACATTTCATTCCTTTTATTTTCCCTTAATTTTTCTTGATTTTTATTTCATCAATTTATGTCTTCTCACTCTAGTTTAACTGTAGTTCTAGACATTCTGGCTATCCGAACAGACGTTAGTTATTGGAATAGTAGAATGTACGGACTACCTAAAGCAAGGGCATTACAGGATTATTTGTTGGTCTTCTATTCTCATTGAAGAAATAGAAAGATAGATTTTTCTTTATCGAAGATATTGTCAACGAGAGCTAGGGTGGGATCCAAACGTCTTAGAACTGTCTGGTGGACAAAAGAGTGGGGAAAATAAGACTGGATGTCGAGAAAAAAGTGGTGGTTAGGGAAATAAAAACCATTGTTCAGGAGGACAAAATTTCAACAAAAGCATTGCTTGAAGCCGAGGCCAATTGGTGGGAGTCTTCTTACGAGACCGGGGTTCTTGTGGTGGCCTAACATTACAATAACTTGCCACTTAAGGGTAAATACTTTTGCATTTCTCTTAGTTATTTTTACTTATTTAAATTCTTTTCTTTTTGCAGATATGGGCAGTAGGCAAAAAATATTGAACAACTTATCCATAAGAAGAAGAAGGCTACTCATCCAGTGGAAGATGCCTCTCCTTCGGACTCAATAAGAGTGAGAGTTGATCCACCCTCTTCTCTACCTTCAAGTGTTCCAGCCCCAGAGACCTAGACTTCCTGTCCAAAGCCCAAACAAACTGATGCTACTCCTTCATCGCGTAAACAATCAATCAAGCAAGCTTTGGTCAGTGAATCTGTGGTCGACAATATGAAGTTGGCCAACTGGTTCGCCAAGAAATACACGCTTCTGCTCGACCAAGCTCAAATGGAGGGGAAGCATGATGACCATCTAGCCCTTCACTTAGTGTCGCTCTTGATGGAGTAGTTAGCGTGCACTTAAGTTTTATAGGAGAAGAACTAGGCATTACGTGGTCGGGTCAATTCCCAGGAGACCGAGATGAACTTGCTGGCTGATGCTATGGCTGCTTCTGAGAAGAGAGTGAAATACTTGGAGGGCAAGCTTTAACAGATGAAAGAACAATTTGCTACTCTTTAGGATGAATTGGCTGCTACTTGGGAGAGTCACTCATCCATGCAAGCCGATCTGACCGAGAAAATCAAGGCTCTGGAGGGAGAGCTTGCATTGACTGATGACCAAATAGTTGAAATTTATGTCAAATCACAGAATAATATGGTCATCGAGCTGAAGAAGCACTTCTCAATAGATAATTTCTCCTGGGTTGAGAACCTTGGGGGAGGGGAGGGAGATAGAAAGGACGGGCAGGCGGGTGCAGGTGATGATGTAAGCCCCTCGGCCTAAAACTTTTGTACTGAAAAAAAAAAAAAACTTTAATATAGATGAACAGTCTCTTTTTTCTTCATTTTTACCTTTTGCTTTTGTTTGTGAGAAATGAAAGTATTAAATGCTTAGACCTGCAGGCCTAGCGAAGTTATCCATCATAATAAAGTGTAAATAATAATTTATTTATTTATTTATTTTTTAATGGATGTTCGAGCTTTTCATTTCCATAAATGACTTTATTTTGTTTGGTCCACAATTAATCTAACTAACAATTGAATTTCCTTTGAAAAAGTAAATTACCTTCTTGAACTGGTGATTCGTTTCGAGTGTTGCAATTAAGTAAACGTGTTTGGAAAACGTCATTGTCTAGTAGTTTGGGCTTAAGAAGGACTAAGCTTCCTTAGTTTAATCTAGACTTTGTAGATATCCTTTAATTATTTAGCATAGTGAACTATTGCCACTGATAGGCTAAGTGTCTTTTGATTATTTAGCCTGGCGAACATCACCGAGGATGAGCTAAATACCCTTACATTTTTTAGTTTAGTGGACTATCGCTGTGGATAGGCTAAGCACCCTTAGATTATTTAGCCTGACGAACTATCTCCGTAGATGGGCTAAGTTCCCTTAGATTATCACCATAGATGGGCTAAGCACCCTTAGTTTTTTAACTTAGTGGACTATCGCTATGGATGGGCTAAGCACCCTTTGAAACTTTAAAAGTTGACCAAAAAATTCCTTTATTAATAATATTTGTGAAGATTATAGATATTCGAAGTTCAAGATAGTATTTTCCCGCTTATTTTAGCTAACTTGTAAGTCCTTGGGCGGACAACTTTTGAAATAACATAAGGTCCGATCCAATTGCATCCTAACTTTCCTACTTTTGCTAGTCCCCTGGTGATGTCATCTCATTTAGGAACTAAGTCTTCGACCATGAATGCTCGGTTTTTAACTTTCCTATTGTGCATGTTGATTATTTTTTGCCTATATTGTGCCATCCGAATAAATGCTTTTTCTCTTAGCTCTTCTGCTGCATCAAGATTAAATCGTAGATCTTTCTCTCGTAAGGCTTGCTCAAGGTGTTCTGTTTGGGCTGATGGAATGTTAACTTATAATAATGTTACTGCTTTTGAGCCATACGTAAGTGAAAATGGCCTTTCTCCTATTGCTGATCTTGGTGTATTTCAGTAGGCCCATAAGACATTTGGTAGATGGTTGGGCCATGCTCCTTTTGCTTTGCCTAATTACCTTTTGAGTCCATGAAGAATTGTTCAGTTTGTGACTTCGGTCATTTTGTTCATCTGATGGTGGTAAGTTGAGGTAAAGTGGAGGCCGATCCCCCACTTAGTACATAGCTTTTTGAAACTTTTCGCTGGCAAACTGTGTGCTATTGTCATTATGATGACTTTAGAAACTCCAAACCTGCAAAAAATATTTTCTCTGACGAAAGTGATTGCTCGGTCTACTGTTACATTTTGTGATGCTTCTGCTTTTAGCCATTTGGTGAAGTGATCAATTGCGACGATGACATATTTGCGGGATCCTGATGCCTTGGGAAATGGTTTGGGGATGTCAATGCCCCATTGATAGAGGGCCAGGGGCTGCTGATGGCTGAAAGTTTTTCTACTGGCTGCCAAGAAATATTACTGTATGATTGGAACTTCTTGCATTTCTAAACCAACTCTTTGGCATCCTACACTGCATTCATTGGTCGTGTGTCCATGGTCCTTGTGGAACCTATAAAATTTTCCCTTATCTCTCCTTCCTGTAGTATCAGGGTTAAGCTTCTTCGGCCATTTAACTTGTTCACCATTTTTCTGTATCTACATAAATACTCTAGATTTGGGCTCGTTCAAACGTATATAATTATGGAATATTGTTCTGTTTCGTTCTTCATTTCTATCTGAATGGTAAGTCCGATCCGAGCTGTAGTTTTTCTTATTTTATCTCTTTTCATTGTTTTGCCCAGACTTCCTCTCTTCCCTGAGAGCTTATAATTTGTCATCCAACCTGATGTACTTCTAGGCCCTTTGCATCGACTGATAATAGTCAACTACTAGGTTTTTTATGAGCGAGTTTGAAAATTTTACATTCCTTATGCCTTTTTTTAAAGTCTCACATGTTTCATGATTCAGGTTTTCTATTCGTATTGCTTCAGTGTTGAATCAAGCGATATAATCTCTCAGAGATTCACCCTCATATTGTTTAATTTTTTGAAGATTAGAGGATAGCTTTTTTGGAGGAATAGAAGAGAGGAACTTATTCTTGATTTCGGTGGCGAGTTGGTGGAAGTTTTGGATCGATCCAGGCCTGAGGCTTTAGTATCATTTTTGTCCTAGCCTGGTTAGCGTTGTTGGAAATACTAGGCACAGGTGGTAGTCATTCACGTTTTGGAGCATCATTGTTGTTCAAAAGTTCACCACTTGGCTCCTTGGGTCCGTTGTCCCATCATATTTATCCAACACAGGTAATTTGAATTTTGATGAGAACTGCTTAGCCAAGATTGGTCTGAACGGTGGAGACTCATCTCTTATTCCGAAGTTTTCTTCCTCCACCTATTTCTGGTACTTTTGTGCTGCTCTTACCAAACTCTAGTTTATCTTTAGTCACGGTAACTCATTAGACTGCTCCTCTTATTCGCCCACTGTGATCCATTCATTTTTTCTTCCTGAATTATTGTTTATTGACTGGGCAATCTCTTTTCTGTTTTCCTTAGCTTTGGACGGATCTGCTTTTATGACTCTTCCTGCTTCTGGGGCAGGTGTCCCTAATGGGGCATTGGTCCCTGGGATCAAGCCTTTAAGGAAAGTAATTTGGGCCTCCATCTCTTAGATGCGCTGGTAGAATACCCAAAATGTTAAAGATAGTCAACTAACATAAATGCTGAGCATACCATTTTATTCTTTGACAAACACAAATAAAAAAAAAAAAAACGGTGTCCACATAAGGGCCATAACAAATTGAATGGCACCTTCTGTTTTACAAAGCTTATTGAAGTATTTAGGTCAACAAAAAAAATATAGTTTAGCTGTGAATCTGATTTGAAACTTCAAATGGAAAAACAAAAGGACATGTTAACATGATGCTACTCATGAGGATTGAGACAAAGAATATTAATAGTTAACTTACAAGGATAATATGAACTATTAATTTATGTAAATAATATAATTATATCGTATAAGAACTTAAGAAATTTGTAATTAGTAATATTAAATTTGTTTAATTTAACAAGTTCATGGCACTCAGATAATTGCCAGTGCTAGAAATTCTGGACAACTGGACAAAAAAACATATTAAATCAACAAAAAATTTATACTTAAGTTTGTCTGAAATTGAATTTATGAAATATCAGAACTCATCTCATAAGCCAAAGCCAAGAATGATAGGTTTAAATCCTGTTAAGAGACTCTCTCTCTCTCTCTCTCTCTCTCTCTCACACACACACACACACACACACACACACACACACACATCCACGCCATGGCAATCAGTGTCATTCTTCTAGATCATGATTTTATTTTGGACCACACATATACTTAGAAGTAACATTTGACAAGGCAGAAGTGGTCATGGGCAAAAAAAAAATATTAATACAGTGTTTCATAATAGAAGTTGGGTGAACATTTGCAAACCCACTAAAAGCTACCATGGCTTCAAATGGAGTGATAACTGGAGCCAAGAAATCTTTACTATCCAAGAGAGCAATTTGAGCACAGGAAACATTACACTGTCACAAATGGCATTTGTTATAATACAACTCCAAAACAATAAGCATTCTAATCAAAGGAGAAATTTATCACATGAATTGAAGCATACCTTAGGAAAGTTGGCAAGTTTTACAGGGTTTGATCTTCTCATACAAGAGTGTAAGCATTTTTCCCTCCGACATGCCATCTTTCACTATCTTCAATAAATATAATCATCAATTATAAGTTCAAAGTTATACTACCTATTAACCCTTAGATCACTTACTACAAACTTAAATATCTTTTCAGTCTACTATAGACATAACTCAATATATTTACTATTACGATTACTACACAACAAAGGGTGTCTACAACTTCATGGGCAAGAGCTCTTTCATCAAAGCCAAATCCTAAACAATTGGTAAAACCCTACTCTCTTCAATGGACAAAACCACTCTCCATGGACAAAGACAAATAACCTTTCCATAATATTTCTATTTATAGTATTAGTCACCTCAATAGATTAGGAGTTCCACTCAATTTAGAGATAACACTAAAATAAGAGTTCTACTCTATATAGAAAATATTCTAGAATATTGAAAAAATATCTCTCTCCAAATCCACTAAAATTTTGAGTCATAATTCTAATAGGCCTTTCATCTGATCAATCATTTCAAGGTAAACAGCTGCATTAAAATGAACAAAGTTAGATAAATGATTAGCAATACATTAATGAATAAATTACCAGTAACAAATTGATGCATATATACATATGTATAGCAATATATAAATCCCAAACAATTGAAATTTTATATGCCAGTAAAGTAATTCTGTAATATATTAGATGTGTTTGTACCGAAAAACATCATCTAGAAATGTAGCCATACTACCTAATCAAAGATTAAAATGAACTAATTATTTAACATTTCATTCTCTCAAGAATGATTAGAAAAATTAATTCCAATCAAAGGTCTAGAATACAGTAAAAGAAAATGGCCATGTTTTCAGAGAGGAAAAACATAATATATAATATCAAACGCACAAATGATTATCTGCCTTCATCAATGAATGCTTTTCATAATCAACCAATCACAAGGATAAAGAATCAAGTTGACTCGCTGACAAAAGAAGGGAAAAGTGCAATAAATAAGAATGGTAAGAATATTGATAGAAGTGCAGTTCACTCAAGTTGCAGTCCATATACTAATCAATGAATGCACATAATCAAAACAAAACTAAAAATAAGCATCCAATTCCGGTAGGAGAAGAGAAAAATATTCACGAGAATTGAGTGAGAATAACATGCTTAGGAATTGATTGGACTTTGTTTGGAAGCATGCACAGCACAGACATGTAGTAGGTATAAAAAGTAAACGAGTAGATAAAACAGAGATCAGAAATAAAAATACATAGATAAAATGCAAACGAGTGGTTGCACCACTAGGAGTAAAATTATTAGTACTGAAAATATAAATAAAAATAAGCATCAAACAGAATAGATCATACCTACACTAAGAGTTCCCACCAAAATTCCAACAATGTTAACATCTTTTGCCTTCTCCAGCAGGTAATATCTTCATGAAAAACATTCAAGAAAATCATGCAACACATACAGAATATTAATGGAGAACCTCCCTAGAAAAGAACAATATATCAGGAATTCAGGATAAAAGAGAAAAAATAGGTATCAGTTCTTAGTGAGAGGCAAAGATCAAAGGTGGAGTATTTTTATCTTGTATAGCATTAGTAATACCTACACTTAAGAATCATTCTCTGTTGAGATAAATCTGTCACGAAGCGATTTTCTTCTGCATCATATCTGACTAAAACATGCAACCAAATCAAAATGAAGATTTTTGTCTAAGGAAAGGAATACGAAGTAATACCATTTTTATTGTGGTTTATGTCTATTGCATATTTAATTATGTGCGTGCCTAACAAGATCAATTCGTTTGCAACAATAGAATTCCAATTACACAATTTCCATTAATACAAGGAATGCAGTTCAACAACAACTATGCCTTAATCCCAAACTAGTTGCAATCAATTGGTGCCTGGAATGCAATAATCAAAACAAAATATTTCAAGGTTCTCAAAACCTTTCTTGGGTAAAGCACTACAGATAAAAATTGGACAAGCTCATTGATGAAAGCAAGCGCAGATCACAGCTTGAGTAAAAAAATCAATAGATTAGACCAATGTAAACAGATAATGAGTAACGAAACTCTGGCTATCCTTAACGATAATGAATCTAAAGCAATCAGGAAGTCAATTGCCTAGACTGAGGAAAAACATCGAGTACACAACACACATCTGCCAGAAACTGGGTAAAGCCACACACATAAAATTTTGTTAAGCAGACACATGCCAATATCTAGGCAATTTTTGCAACAAATTTTAAGCAAAACATTGCAACACTTCCGCCTATTTCACAGCCATTAAATGTCAGGAGAACATTGCTAATGCTGAATTGCCAGAAAAAACCCATACAAGCAAATAGTCCTCCCTCCTGTGCCCATTAGGCAACTCCCACATCAAACCACCAATTCTATGCCTAGAACCAGCAGCTGCCCCAACATCATCACTAGCACTTTAGTCACCAAATGCTATTGGAAGCCCATCAGGATTTTTTTTATTGTCAGAAGGATTTGTTACATAACACCTAACATCAGCAAAATGGAAGTCTGAATGCATTGATGACTTGGGCCCAGATTGCATTGATGACGATGCTGCCAACTCTTCTCTAACATGTGGGATCGCATATGCATATTCCAGCCCATAAAGGACCTATATGGAGAGAGATTAAAGAAAAGGTACAACGGCACAGATATGTGGTTTTTACTGGCAATAAACAATGTCAGAAAAATAAAAATGAGGTTACTAGAATTCTATTTCGAATCAGACATGGAGAAAATAAAAGAATTTAGCTAAATATAAATAAATTCTTTCAACCATAGAATGACATCTGAGCATCACATATCAAAGGTCAAAACCTTAATAAAATACAAAAGTATATAGTACAGCTATATCAACTATAATTAACATTATATATTGATAGCATGCACATCAAATGGAGGTGTACACTTATCACACTTTACCCTTCTGTAAGGCATAACATGATCCTATAGTATACCTAATGAATTACCAACTCCGTCTATCGATAACCCATTAAATACACTACAAGGAATTTTAAAACAATTTTCTTACTTTTTGAAAGTTGTGAGCTTTTCTAGCAGGTATTAAAAATATTTACTTAAGGTTTAAAGATTTGATAAAATTTTTATCCATTTTGATTTTTCCGCAAATTTTGAAAAAATTTCGTCAGAATGCCGGCTGTATTTGAGAAAACCGAAAATTTTATTTGTAGAAAACACTTCCAGTATAATACTTCATAAATTCACAACCACCATTATAACTCAAATCAGCACAATTTCCTCCAAACTCTACAATTCAATCAATATTTCACAACTCAAAATTTCAATTCAATTATTTCCAAAAATAGTAATAATTAATTTTATACACATTGCATTAAAGAAAAATTAATTTACATTTATCAGTCCAAAATTTACATCAGAAAATCCAAAATAATATTATTATAAAATTTGTACAACTGCTCATGATCAATTTACAAATGTACATACAGTTACATACATCAAAATAAATATGTACAATCAGGGTATAAAATTATACCCGACAAAGGGTCCAGAAGTATCTCTGAAATCCTCAACAGCTCACTCCGCTGCTATACTAGTCTCTCTATCTGCGACAGCAATAAACAGCCATCACTGAGTATTATGACTCAATGGTGTACAATATACTAAAATAAAATTTTATGCATAAATCAAATCACATTTATTCAAATATGGTACTGAAATTGAAAAACAAATACAAAACACAATTTATAATTTTAGTCAAAACAATCTCATTTTGAAAGTCTCAAAATAGATTTCATAAAATCACACAGTTATATCATAACATCAGTACAATGTTCATCTCAATAGTCGGAAGCTTATGAGGAATCTCAAGGCTAGCTAGCTCAAACTATAGGTACCCATTCAATTTCTTCTTCTACTGGCACACACCTCAACACTTCAACCAGAGAGGGAATTCAAAATTCAAAACTAATTCCTCCCACTAGGCATGCTAGTGAGGCATTCAGATATATGGTCATGACACTGTAGTTTCAAAACTATCTTAACATTTTACTAAACATTTATTGACAATTCAAACACATACAATTAAATTTCCAACAATTTAAGTCAAAAGCATAATATTCATTTCATTCACAAATTTGCAATAAAAATAAATCACAATTTATTCATCAAAATAAATTGTCAAGAGAATTTACAGAAAAATTTTATGTTGTGCACAAACCTTGTGCGAGTCGCCTTTAGGCCTTGACTTGATGTCTCGGGTTCTTTCCCGGTATTCTTTTCAACTGAAACACACAATTTTACAGTGTTTCAGTATTATAACGTATAATAAATTGAATCATAAATTCACAATTACTTATGTCTAGCTCTAATATGCTTAATTTAACGTTCTTTGAATTTTGCATTTCAGGGTTACTATTCACAATACTATTCAAATCAATTTGTTGACTTTCTTATGCTTATTAGGTATGGAAATTTCAATTTCACCCACATACCACATTTTGGTTGCTTAATTTGTTGATTTTGGTTGCCCCTTCAATTTTTAGGTCTCCTAGGCACAATTTCAAATTTTCAGTTTTGATGTCTTGTTTTGCACTGTTCCATTGGTCATGTTGCTGTGGGAATTTGGCTAAGTGTTCTTCATAGAAGTTGTTCCTTATTGTCTTAGTTTTAATCCCCTTTTTGAATCACTCCATTCGGAGTTTTGTAGCCCAAGATATGGCCATTTGAACATGGCTGGCCGGATTGGTTTAACCCAGATTTCTGGGCACCTAATTTGGTTCTGGCAATTTTGGACCACTAATTTTAAGTGGCAAAATGACTGGGTTATGGGCAGAATTTGGGTTGGTGTTCTTCATGAAAGTTGTAGTGCTATGTCATACCTTTCCAATGCCACAAAAATCAAGTCATTTGGACCTGTCTAGCCCAAGTTATGGCCACACTGTTCATTTGGTCATTTTGGTACAATGGCTTTGACCTAATTGTTTACCATGTTAATGTCATTTTCTGGGGCATAGTTCCTAAGTGAAAAGTGTGTCATTATGTGTCTATTCTCATTCCCAATTGGCCTCATACCAATTGGGTTGATAAATTTTCAGTTTTAGTCCCTGAAAGAGACCTAGGTCAAGCTGCCAGAAAAAGAATCCTAACCAACCCGAATTGCACCTTGGTTCTATCAATTCAAACACACCACAAATGGTCCCAATTGACCATTTCTCACCTCAATTAGGGTCAATTGCACCAATTGACCATTTCCCTCAATTTTCAAGAGGCTTAAGAACCCTAATTACACAATTATGTAATCTAATGCAATTAAAGTTTATAATTAACCTCTATACACTCAATTCAACTTAACTAATACTTCAATTCCATCAAAATCATGAAATTTCAATACGCCTTAATGTTGGCCGAATTTTCCATCAAGTCCCCCATAATTGTTTTCTTTTAATTTTAAGTTAATTTCTAGGTTAAATGAACTAAAAGCACAAGTATTAAACTAGAATTTCAAATTAAACTACTAACCTCAACTTTGATTTTCCAATCACCAATTTTCTTCACTTTTCCTTCTTGGTTTCTTCTTCAATCTCCTTCTTAAATTGAGATAACAAGCTTTTAATGAAGTAATTAGGGGAAAAATTAGGGTTAAGTGAGGGATTTCAAGCTTGAAACAAGCTTTAATAGAGGTTTGCACATGGAGGAGCTATGGGAGATGGGGAGGCCGAAGTGAGTGGGGAAGAAAGAGTGAAATTTCTTTTAATTTGTTTGTAGTTTATGTCTTATTAAATGTTTTTGACTTGGTAAAAAATGTAGAGAAATTAAAATTTCATTTATGATGTCACATATATGAGGTAAGGTGATATAATAAAGTAGTTTTTCTCACTTTTTCTTTTTCTTTATTTTTCCTTGTTTCTTTAATTTAATTTCCGATTCCGAAATTTTCGTTTCTCCGATTTTATTGGACAGTTAGGTCAGGAGTAAGCTCTAGGGGTGAATTGACCAATTTGCCCATTGCCGGTCTGATCCGGTTTGTTAGTTATTCAATATTTCTTCCGGATCCCTAACTTAATTATTTGACTTGCTTAACAATTCTTTTCTGTGATTTTCTTTTTTCTACTGTGTTCGCAATAGTCCTTAGGACCGCGAGGTCACATTTTCCGGTTCAAAATTCGGGTTAAGACTGACCTCGCAGTCACTTCCTGAGAAGGTCACCCATCGCTGTGACTCCCAGCTCATTTAACCTTTTATGTTCTGTTTTTCTTATTTATACTTAACTAGCTGACAATCACTAATTATTTGCATTCAGGGCTTATCTAGGTGTCTTAGATGTGGTTCTAATCTCCTTAATTGTCCGGACTAACATCGGTTACCGAAACAGTGAAATATACCAGGGTAGATATATAGGGGTGTTACAACACCCGCTTTATGGTAAGGTAAATTGTTCCACCAATTACATGCAACTAATCTGTTTCAAGAGCGCACCACAACCATCATGTATGCTTGCCTTTCAGAGGTCTCAAGTACAATAGCACGTTTCAATGTACAAACTAATTGACATTTAGTGGATATGCTAAACTAATATGTCCAAGTTTATTATTCACATTCATTATTACCACAATATCAAATCAGTCAAGAAGTGAAGATGCAGAACTTATTTATTATACCACAATAGGCTTGCTGCTGGTCGAGGCATCATCTGATAAAATTTTAGCACAACTGGATATGCTAATGGAAGCCTTTCCAAAAACAAAGAATGCCTGAAGGGTTGATGTCCTGCCAACAAAGAATGGCTTCAAAATAAGAGTGTGTGTGTGTGTGTATAGAGAAGCTCTAGAGACTTCCAAGTCCTGGATTTGAAAAGAAATTGTCCAAATTACACCAACTTTATTACTTATAATCATTTTTTCAACAGACCATAGAGTGATGCCAGAAATTATAAAAAGTGGGAAAAGTAAAAGAAAAGGAGCACCAGCAAAGTCATTTACAATTTAACAAGGATCACTAAAATTTTTTGCCGAACCCAGAAAGAAAATATCCAAGTTTCTTACCAATATGAAGATTGCATACCAGAATGCAAGTAAACTAGAGGACAATCTAGGTACAGAGAGCAGTTAAAATATAATACATAGAATGTAGAAAACACTAAGCAATTCTGAATGCCGGGACCTGTTATGTTCCCCAGGTTGTGACTTATAATGGATAGAGCATTGCAATACCAATAATATTAGACTTGCAAATGAAAATGACAACAGATGACCAGAAGTAGTTCTCTTTTTACTTTTCCGCTTTCTATTAATCATATTAGACAAATGTGATCGTGAAAAAAATATAAAAAGATGTGAGAATCTCAACAGCAGCAAGGCTTATAAATGTCAATACTAATCTGGTAATGCTTAGCATGCACATTTCTTGAAACTAATGAAACTACATATATTTATTATGCATGCTTGCATCCATGGTTTTAAATCACGGTGGCGGCCGTATTCATGGTCGTGGTTGCGAGTAAGCCTGTAATGGCTGTAAGGGTAACTATAACGAAGATAGTAAATATTCAAAGATATAATTAAAACTAAGATACAATTAAATAATAAGCATAAATACATAAAATAACAACATTAAATCCATCATTCTTATACATCATTGATATTAATCAATTTAAAACCAAAATAATTAAGAAGATAGTAAATAACTAATCTTATTATCACCAAAATGAGTGTCTAGCAGATTTTTGATTATGTAAATTTTGATCCTAGGAGGGACCAGCAGCTTTAATCATTAGTTTAGGTTGTAAACTTACTATTTAATTTATGAAAATCAATTTTAGAAGTTAATTTCATGATTACTTATTTTTCCTAAATTTTATTTTACCAAAATCTAAATTTATACTTAGCAAATATTATTAACGCCTTAAATTTTTTTGATATTATTTTCTAATTATTTATGTATATACCTAAAAATATTCAAAAATAGAGAAAAATTAGGAAAAAAAAAAAATAACTCACCCTTTAATCTCCTTCGCTTCAAAACTGCCTTGTCTATTTGATGATCCATGCTTTTGAGCTAAAAAATATGTAGAGAAATGAATGATTTCACTTGAGTTGATTGTGGAGAAAATTGAGAAAAAGTTGAGAGAAAATGAATTAATTGACCAAAGAGAAAATGAATTAATTGACTAGAGAGAAAAATGAAAAGGTGCTAAAAGGAATGATTAAGATAGTTTTTTGTCTAAAAAAAAGTTTCCTTCTAAAGAGGTAAGAAAAAAAAAAAGTTTAAGAAACCTTAGCTAGAAAAGTAGCGGCTGTTACCTTTAAATAACGGTTGTAACGGCCTTTACAGTTATAAATTTAAAAATTTGTTAAATAACAGTGGTAAAAGAAACTGTAAACCTAAAAAACCTTTAAATTCGTATTAAAACCATGCTTGCATCACAAGAATAAAAAAAAAAATGAATTTCAGAATTCCTTGTTGCTAACTCTAAAGTTCATGATCTTAGGCAAAAATAAGTAACAGCTTTAAAATCTTCATTGGGGATAAAAAATTCCAGGACAGTTTTTATATTTACTATATTTATCTTATAGTGTATTCTATTATTACTTAATTTAAAATAGAGTAAATATTACTTTGTTACAGAAAAAAAAAATGATTTAATGAAATTTTATGATTCACCTCATTAAATTTTTGTAAAATTATGCTTTTTTCTGTAAAGTAATTAATTACAAAAATTTTATTAACTTAATGGACAAAATAAAATTTCTTCACATAAAAAAACATATACAATATTTTTTTAATAATGTTAAAAATATTATAAATAAAATTAAATAAGATATACTTATTTAGCATTTCATATTTAACAGTTATTATTTCAATTAAAATTTAAGATGTTGAGAAAAATATAATACAACTCAACTCAACTCAACTAAGCCTTTATCCCAAAAATTTGGGGTCAGCTATATAGATTCGTTTTCTCCACTCTGAACGATTTTGAGTTAAATCCTCAGAAATGTGTAATGCTTCTAGGTCATGTTGTACTACTCTCCTCCAAGTCAATTTAGGTCTACCCCTTTTTTTCTTTCTATCCTCTAACCTAATGTGCTCTACTTGTCTAACTGGAGCCTCCGTATGTCTACGCTTCACATGACCAAACCACCTCAATCTCCCTTCTCTCAACTTATCTTCAATTGGCACCACTCCTACCTTTTCTCTAATACTCTCATTACGGACTTTATCTAGTCTAGTATGGCCACTCATCCACCTTAACATTCTCATCTCTGCAACTCTTATCTTAGATGCATATGACTCTTTCAGTGCCCAACACTCACTACCATATAACATAGCCGGTCGTATGGCTGTACGGTAAAATTTTCCTTTCAATTTATTGGGAATCTTACGATCACATAAAACTCCCATGGCACGTCTCCACTTCAACCATCCGGCTTTAATCCTATGACTAACATCCTCCTCACATCCCCCATCTACTTGAAGGACTGAGCCTAGATATTTAAAGTGATTACTTTGGGGCAGTATCACTCCATTCAAACTAACGCCTTCCCTACCACCAATTTGGCATTCACTAAACTTGCAATGCATGTATTCTGTCTTCGTTCTACTTAACTTAAAACCCTTTGACTCTAGAGTACTTCTCCAAAGTTTTAGCTTTCTATTGACTCCTTCTCGTGTCTCATCTATCAGAACAATATCATCCGCAAACATCATGCACCAAGGAATACTCTCTTGTATATGTTTCGTCAGTTCATCTAAAACTAATGTAAAAAGGTAAGGGCTTATAGCTGATCCTTGGTGTAATCCAATTGAGATCGGAAAATCTCTTGTGTCCCCTCTCACTGTGTGCACAATAATAGTTGCTCCTTCATACATATCTTTCAATACTTGTATGTACCTAATAGATACCCTCTTTTGTTCTAACACATTCCATAAGACCTCTCTTGGAACACTATCATAAGCCTTCTCCAAATCAATAAAAACCATGTGTAGATCTTTCTTCACATCTCTATATTTCTCCATCAAGCTTCTAATGAGAAAGATCGCTTCCATAGTTGAACGACCGGGCATGAAACCAAATTGATTGAGAGAGATAGAAGTATCATGACGTAGTCGATGCTCTACAACTCTCTCCCACAACTTCATAGTATGGCTCATGAGTTTAATTCCCTATAGTTTGAGCAACTCAGTATGTCTCCTTATTTTTAAAAATAGGTACTAAAATACTCTTCCTCCATTCATCAGACATTTTCTTTGAGTTTAGAATCTTATTAAATAATTTAGTTAACCATGCCACTCCCATATCTCCCAAATACTTCCACACTTCAATTGGTATTTTATCGGGTCCACAGGCTTTACCCACTTTCATTCTCTTAAGTGCTTCCTTTACTTCTAAAGATCTAATCCTTCTAGTATAATTCACATTCTTTCTATTGTTCTATAATCTATATTCACGCTATTACCATTTTGACTATTATTAAAGAGATCATTAAAATAATTTCTCCATCTTTCTTTAATGTCCTCATCTTTCACCAACACTTTTCCTTCTTTATCCTTAATGCACCTAACTTGATTGAGATCTTGACATTTCCTTTCTCTCCTCCTTGCTAATCTATAAATATCTTTCTCCCCTTCTTTAGTTCCAAGTTTCTCATATAACTTTTCAAAGGCCTGTGCTCTTGCTTGACTAACTGTCTTTTTTGCCTCTTTCTTTACTATCTTGTACTGTTCATATGCCTCATTATTATCACATTTAGGTAATTTCTTATACCATTCCCTTTTTCTCTTCACTGCCTTTTGTACTTCCTCATTCCACCACCATCTCTCTTTTGAGGGTAGTCCATGTCCTTTAGACTCTCCAAGTACTTTTCTAGCTACTTCTCTAATCTTTGATACCATCTGGATCCACATATCATTGGCCTCCATATCCAGCTTCCATACTTCGGACTCAAGAAGCTCATTTTTGAACTTCACTTGCTTTACTCCTTCGAACTCCCACCACTTTGTTCGAGCTACACTATTTCTTCTGACCTTACTTGAATTGTTCCTAAACTTGACATCCAAGACCACCAACCGATGTTGACTTGTTAAAGCCTCTCCTGGAATGACCTTGCAACTATTTTTCTTCCTAGTTAAGAGGAAGTCGATTTGACTTCTATATTGCCCACTTTTGAAAGTCACTAAATGTGACTCTCTTTTTATAAAGTAGGTATTTGCTATTATTAGGTCGTATGCCATAGCAAAATCCAGGATGCTTTTTCCCTCCTCATTTCAACTGCCAAAACCAAAACCTCCATGAACATTCTCATAACCTTGTCTATCACTTCCTACATGCCCATTCAAATCTCCACTAATGAAAACATTCTCTTCATTCAGTATGTTTTGCATTAAATCATCCATATCTTCCCAAAACCTTTGCTTACTCTCACTGTCTAGTCCTATTCGTGGGGCATAAGCACTAACTATATTTATTGTTTCTTCTTCTAGTACTAGCTTTACTAGTATAATTCTATCTCCTACTCTTTTCACAACTATTACTGCGTCTTTCAATGTCCTGTCTATGATTATGCCCACTCCGTTCTTATTTCTCTCCTTTCCGGTAAACCACAGTTTGTACCCTGAATTACCCACTTACTTACTTTTCTCTCCTACCCATTTAGTCTCCTGAATGCAAGCAATATTCACCGTTCTCCTTTCCAAGGTATCTACGAGCTACATTAATTTTCCTGTAAGTGATCCAACATTCCAAGTACCAACCCTGATCCTCCTACTATCCTGCTTTTTCCTAATTGGTCTCCTTCTATGATATCTTCTATTGTTTTCTATGTCTATCTTGTGTTCTGTTCCACTATTTATTCTACTATCTGTCCTATGGACTAACTTCTTTACCCACACCCGTCCATGATGTGGGAACCCTTGTTCACTTAACACCACACCCGGGCACCGGCATGGCGCGTCGCTTTCGGTGAACGCCCTACACCCTTGCATATTTCTATATCACTACATCATAGGGCTCCGATGTAGCTGTCGTTAGTAGAGGACGCCACAACGCTTTATCTTGGGGGGGAGCTAATATAAACTAAACTACTAGGAGAGAGTGAGAAAAAAATATATAATTTTAAAATATTGAAGAAAATTTTTTTTTTCATTAAAATAAATTTTTTTCCAATGACTACTACTAAAAAAAAAAGTATTATTTTTAAAAAAATTTATGAGATAAATTATAAAATTCCGTTAGACAAAATCATTTGAATTTGTGTTAAACCAAGTAACCATAAAATACACCTTATTTCATATCGATAAAGCCTAACATAAATTAGTGAAAGTTAAGCCTGCTACCTCAAAGCAACATGTAAAAAATAGAATAATTCAAGTACAACACAGAGAAGTTCAAATTCCAGATTTAAGACATTGTAAGTCATTAATGACTCAACCATCAGAATTAGTAACAAAGCCTGCATCCATATAAAAGCAATCTATAAATGTTAAGAACCAATAACAGTTTCATAAAATGTGCTGATAAGTACTCACCGGCTGAGACAAGTATGTCCATAATGTATGACACAATCAGCAACAATGTGCAAAGCTCCAACTTCATCAACAAAACAACTGCCATAATTTGTGTCTGCCATTACAAACAATTGAACCTCTATGCTATCCCCATTTTGTTCAGTGACAGATTCTCTGAGCAACTGAAGTTTGTCCCTCAGATCACTCACAACTCTGCCTGAATCTTTCAATAATTCATCTGGGAACTAATAGTAAAATACATGCAATTAGGTGTAAACCTTAAAATCTGTATGTTTAAAAGAAGATAAAGGGAAATTAGGAACTATCCTATTGTGCTTGAAAAAGATGGTTTTGGGTTGTAAAATGTTTTACCATCAAATTGATGGGTTGAGATAGCTTAAAGATTTTGTCCTTCACGATTTATAAAATTCCAATTATATCCTATTCCAAATGAGGAGAAAGATCAATATCATCATTAATAGATAGAAATAGAAAAAGAAGAAGAAGAACACAGCTGCTAGTCTACGTGAATTCCATGAAATAACATTTCAGATCTTCTACCATCAGCTAGACCGAGTTCATTTGCTCTTTAGCATAATTAACTTAAAGAGTTATGTTTCAACTTTTTTCTTTCTGAAGAATAGAAGCCAGAAACAACCTAACATTGTAAACAGTCTTTTCATTTTCCTCCATTTTCTCAACAGCCAAACAGGAAGTCCAAACTTATGAAAGGTTCTACTAAGGTTTTACATTTGAATTCTTTACCTGTGGAGCAACTTTGGTGAAGTTCTTATTGTGAATAAAATCGGCAGTGCGGCCAATTTCGCAAACTTCCTTGAAGTCCATGGCCAAAAGAATACTTCAGTCTCCCACTACGTTTCCGAGAAGAGGAAAAAGAAGAAAAATAAAGAACGGAAGAATCCGATTTTAAACGGGCGAACCAAAACAGGCCCATTTCCTTTTAAAGCGCCTTTTTGCCTTCCGCTGGGCTTGAATGAAAGACCAGAACCCCCCGGCCCAGGCTCTTCTCACATTCTGGCCTCTCAGTTATTTGAGTAGCATCTGGCATTTCTATTGTTTTCCTTTTTACTTCTTACTCCCTCTCTATCTACTCCCTCTTTTATTTTAAGAAATACAAGATTGACGATCGGCGGGAATACGACGGCTTAGAATATACCGGTGAGTTCACGCCCCTCTCCTCTTTTTCATCGTTAGATTCTCTACACTTTCTCTTTTTCATTGTTGGCTTAGAAAATTTTCGGAAAATTATGTTAGCAGTATTTGAAAAAAAAAAATTTTTTCCTTTTGTAAGACATTAGATAATTGTATTTTAGCTAAAGATTAGCTTGTAATTATGTCTTTATTTCGTGGATTCTTATAATTGCAGTCCACCCTATTAAAGTATTTAAAAATGTCCCTTTTTTTCCTTTGTTCATTGCCAATGGATGAATATTTCCTGCCAAAAATGCTAGGCGCACAGTATTTTTCTTTTTTTCTCGTATTTTTCTTTTTTTCTCAATTCTGATGGGAAATAATAGAGCTGTTCTTTTCATGTTTAAATTGGATCATATGTACAAATCAAACATGGATGCTGCTTGTTTGGCAATTTTGGTGGTTTCAATAAAAAATGGAGTTTCCAACATTTTTATACTGTTTTGAGTTATTTTTAATGGTGGGAGCATGAAAATGTAGGGTTTTGGAGATTAATGTTTCGGTAACCAGACAAGTTAGATTGTTGACAGATGGCGACTTGTGTTCTTGCAAATCCCTGCAAACCTTGTCTTCATGTCTCAAGTATATCCCAATCACACCAACAACCTCGAATGGCCCGTGTCTTACCAGTTGGTGTTAATGGTTTCCCTAAGATGTGTGTGAAACTTGCTTCAGCTTACCCCCAATATGGACTTGTATTGAAACGCCAACAACATGAAAGTGCAACAAAGTACCAGCAAGGCACACTTGTTTGCTTGCTTGGTGGCAAAGATAAGTCTGAAAGAGACAATGGGGTAAGAGTTCGACTTCTTATATTTTACTGTATGCCTACTACTAAATAATGATTGGTTTTAAAAGGACAGCAAACTTTTTGTTGTTATTATTCATCAGATGGATGGTAAATTCGCAACTATAATTGATTAAGATTAAGACCTTTAACTGAATTTGTGACAGTAATTAATGTAAGATTATGACTTTTAATTGTCTTCTTGAAACCTTTTATTGACTTTCTAGATAATTGAGCATCTTTGTTGACTTTCTGGATATGGTTTTAAATAATGGTCGCCGTAATTTAAACAAATTTACCTTGCCGTTACGGATGTAATTGTAACGGCCCTTATTTAAAGGTAACAGCCGCTATGGACCATTAAATAACAATAGTATCAGCAGTTACTTTTCCAGTTGAGAATCTTTGTATTATCTTTCATGTGAAATTCATAGAGGGAACCTTCTTTTTTTAAGCACAAAACTGTCTTGACTCATTCATTTTAGCACCTTGTCATTTTTCTCTCTAAGCAATTAAGCCATTTTCTCTCAATTTTCTCCACAATCAACTGAAATGAAATAATTTATTTCTCTATAAATTTTGAGCTCAAGAGCATAGAATATCAAATAAATAAGGTGGTTTTGAAGTGAAAGAGAGCAAATGGTGAGTAATTGTTTATTTTTTTTTCTAACTTTTAGCTTTTTTTTGAATATTTTTAGGTACATATAAATAATTGAAAAATTATAACAAACAAAGTTTTAGGTTTTAATAATATTTTTTAAGTATAAAATTATGTTATGTTTGGTAAAGCGTGTTGCAATGCAATGTAATGAAATCAATTACGTTATGCAATCAAATTATAATATAATTGTCATTACATTTCTCTATTTGATTGCAAAATAAAAATATAAGTAGTGTAATATAATGGTAATTTTTATTTTAATATTTAATTTATTTATAATGTCAATAATAAGTGGTAATGGTTGTAATAATTGGTAGTGATGGCTAAGTGGTAGTGGTGGGGGTGATGGTGGTGGCGATGGTGGTGGCGGCAGCGGTAGTTTGATGGTGGTGATAGTGGCTAAGTGATGGTAGAGGTGGCAATAACTAAGTGGTGATAATGATGGTTAAGTTATGGCGATAACGATGGTAGTAACAGGATAATGATTGTGATGGTGATGGTGGTGGTAGTTGTGGTGACAAAGTAAGAGTAGTGGTGGTAGTAATAGTGATGGTCGAGTAATGATGATGATGATAGGATTGACAATAAATAAATAAAAAAAATTAAAACAAATAATCATGATTACATTCATTTTTGTATGTAATGACCATTACATTTTTAAGTATAATTAATTATGTTATGTTTATTTTTTTTCTGTTACCTAAAACGTAATCAAATATGTAATGTAATTGTGATTATGGTACAACTTCGATTACGCCATACCAAACATGACCTTGGGCTTTGGCAAGATAAGATTTAAGAAAAAAAAATAATCATGAAATTAATTTTTGAAATTAATATTCATAAATTAAATAGTAACCTCCTAGACACTCTTTTTGATGGTGATAAGGTTAGTTTTTTACTATCTACTTAGTTATTTTAGTTTTAAATTGAAAAATACTAATGATGTATAAGAATGGATTTAATGTCTTTATTTGATATATTTATACTTATTATTTAGTTATATATTATATATTTAAATAGTTATTTGTTTCATGAAGTTTGCAAATTTTTCCAAAAAAAAAAAAATTTGCGTAGTGACTGGCCGTTACGTTATGGCCATTACAAGTCTATTTCTGTTACCTGCAACCACGAACATGGCCACTACTGCAATTTAAAACCATGTAGTGGGGCAAATTTTCATCTGAATTCAGCAAGCCTTATGTAGTGAAATATATCTTTTCTGGCTATTTATTTCCATTAGTAGCCCTGAGAATGGGACTAAAATAGATAGAGGTAAAGGGGAGGTTTTCATTCTCTTTTTGAATTAATGCTTTTGTTATTGGCATGGGTAAGGTTTTTTTCACTAACACTTCAATCTAAAAGATCTAACCAAATTTTGTCTCATTGGATCAATTTTTGTTTTAATTTTAATAATTCAATTTATTGTAAATTCTGATAAAACCATTCAAATTCAAAGTTTTTGAGTTCCATTTATTATTTTTCAAATCTTATCTTAGCCTTATCTGAGATTTATTTATAATGAATTATAATTATGAAAAAAATGTGCTTTTGTGTGTTTGTGCAAAGTCAATTGGAAAGTTTTCCAAAATTCAGAAGGTTAACAAGAACTTCATATTTTCTGTTTTATTTGGGTTTTTTTTTATATTTCAATCCAATGTATTCTAGGGAATCTTAGGGTTTGTTTACTTGTGAAAAATAATTTTCTATTTTCATTTTTCATTTTCTAAGAGAACTTTTCATTTGTCACATAAATTCAGCTGTCAATAATAGAAAATATTTTTTTTAATTCAAAATATATATCTATGTAAAAAAAAAATTACTATAAAATATATTTAGAAACTTATTTTATCCGGGCCTTGCTATTGTTCAGCCTGAAAAAACTGTATTTAATTTAGTAGACAAAAAGGGGCTTTTTTCGAAAGGCTATCAACATATACGTATATAGATAGAGTGTGCGTGCGTGTAGGGTGTAGGTGTACCACTTACGAGAAAGAACCCCATGTCAGTAAGGTAGTTAACCAAACACAAGTAAGTAGTTCATCAGTCATGATTACTTTTTTATTATTGTGGATAAGTATTTTCCTAAGTAATTATTTAATTTTAGTTATGGAAAAGTTATAGTATAATTTTAATTATAAAAAAGTTATTGTTTTTCTTTCGGAAAACACGACTTTTGTCATAAAAGAAAACAGTGAAAAGTAATGTAAAAGTTATTTTTTAAATCCTAGTTAAATTTTGAAAACTAGAAAATTAGTTTTTCATTTAGAAAACCAGCATATGTGAATAAGAAATTTTATTTTTCAGTTTTTTGGAAAATTTTTTCAAAAACTACTCCAGTTTTTCCCAAGTGAACAGGCCCTTAGTTGTTATATTTGAATTTCTTCTGAAATCAATCAAAACCTACCCATGAATGGCCTAACTATGAGGAAGTTTTGAGCTGGCTGTCTTATGTAATTCTAGATGCCTTTCTCCTAGTTTGGAACTTGCTACCTAAAAGGTTCATACTTTGTCAGGCCTAAAGACAATTGATAATGTTCACTAAACAGCCAAGCTTTTAGGCACTGTTGCAATGAACCACTGATATTAATTTTTGCTGCCAGTAAAGTTCTTAACCTTATTCCATATGGCAGCATTATGCTTTGGAGGCATTTAGTGCCTCAAACAATGTCATGAACATCGTGAAGGGATCAGATGCATCAAATATTTTTAGCCCCAAAAAAAATTCAAATATACTTTTGAAGTTACATTCTATTTCTTGTAAATGAATATCAGGGTTCTCCTTGGAATCCTTTTGCGAAGGTCATGGAAAGTTTTAAGGGACGGTCAGTAGAAGATGTGTTACTGCAGCAGATTGAAAAACAAGAATTTTATGATGGAGGAAGTGGGAAAAATCCACCTCGTGGTGGCGGCAGCGGTGGGGATGGCTTTGGAGATTCTGAGGATGAAGGCCTTGCAGGAATCATGGATGAAACTCTGCAAGTAGTCTTAGCTACTGTCGGCTTTATTTTTCTGGTAATAATATCTCCCTTCTACCTCTTGTGACGTGTTGAATAGCTAATGACCTATATACTATATTTTACCACCTACCGGTTTGCATATTCTTAAGTATATCCTTTGTTTGTTAGAAGAGAAAATTAATGTAAAAGGTTCATCAAACAAAAATTTTCTTTCACATTAATCTATTTGCTTCTGTTGTCTTCTATATGATGCTTGGATTTTTTTGCTGTGTATATGATTCACTTCTTGGTAGGTACATTTATTGTTCTTGTAGGGGAGAGATAATGTTCCCTTGAAAATCCTTTTGTTCATGGGTTTGGCAGACCTGCAGTATTTGATTCAATTCAGTGTTTTTAGAAAGAAAAACTATTGCTGAAAAATAAATTAATAGAATGTGATACTAAGTTTCATTGCTGATCTTTCTTTACTACTCAAATGGTAAAATAAGATTGAAACTAAAATGTTGAGATTAGTGGAAATGTGATGCCTACAATTTTGGGCTCGTGGAGTTGCTGATAAGGTAGATTTATTTTATATTGATAAGTAGAATGAAATTTGAATTTATTCCTGTTTCAGAATGCAACTTGATTACAATATCTCTAATCAATTTATTCATGTATCATGTGGCTGTCTGCGTCTTTTATGTTAAATTTCACATCTGTGTATGTTACTAGTAAAACGGGCGTCGCCTGAAAAGTTTTAGAGTAATTATGTCGGATTTACTTGTCCAGAAGTAGTGTCAATTGCCATGTGTTTTAATTTTTTTTTTTTTTCTTCTATGGTTATTACTGCAGTATGTTTACATCATTAGTGGGGAGGAGTTGACTCGTCTAGCGAAAGATTACATCAAGTTTGTTTTAGGAGGAAGCAAGAGTGTTCGTTTAAAAAGAGTAATGAACAAGTGGAAAAGGTTCTACCAGAGACTGACTGAAAAGAAGGAGGTTGACAAGTTATGGTTGGAAAGGGCGATTATCAATACCCCAACAATGTATGACAGCCCCACAAAATACAGGGAAATTTTCAGGTCTATGTCAGAATCAAATGAAGACGAGTAATTTCAATCCTGCTATTTCAGCTAGATGGCATGTGCCATATGGTAGAAGCAAAATTTATAAGCCTCAAGGCTTTTGATGTCAGATATTTTACTTGTGGCAGAACAGTTTTGTATATTACTAACCTTAGCCGGCGCAACGTTCTTTTAATTTTTAAATTATTATTGTATAAAATTGTATGATATCACTTTATTATTTGATTGCATTTTAAAATATTTAGGCATGTTGGTTTTACATTGAAAAATTTTATTTGCAATTATAACATATAAAAATAAATTTTGTATGATGCTAAAAGAAATTACATAAAAACGATTTTGTTTTTTTTTTAATTTGTAGACTATGTACTTTGAATAAAAGAATATGGCAATGAGATCATATTACTAAAATTTTATAGCAAGTTTTCAATGATATCATACTGCTAAAATTTAGTAGCAAGTTTTTACCGGTTTCTTGGAATGGAGAGCAAGCTTTTTGTTTGTTTCTTGAAATGGAGATGATCATGTGATGACTTAAAAGAAAAACTTGCTATTAAGTTAGGTGCACCTATTGTTAGGTGAGATTCAATTTATATAGATTGCTATAACGAAAGGATTAATTCACAACTATTTGAAGAAAAAAATATTTATGAAAATTTGATTTGAAACATTGTTTTAATTTCTTCATTGGAAAGTGTATGTTGCACATTATTTATTTAAAAAAAAAATAATATGCATATATTATATTTTGCCACTGGTATTAAAGTTATCTTCAGGTTATTTCTTGATTTTACTCCTAATTAATTCTTTAGAAAACATATCAAAAAAAAAAAAATAAGGTGTGTTATAGAAAACTGAAGACTATATGAGAATAAGTTTATTAATTGTTAAATTAAAATTTTGCATTTAGATTAATTCTGTATATATTTTAATGTAAATATCTAATCTAATAGTTATTAAATCTGTTCTCATGTGAAGTTTATATTAGATGTACCGAAAAAACTAAGCAATACACAGAAAATGCTTGCATGCATCATTATCTATGAAAAGGACATTAGATTCTTTTCTACTTATAACACCTGAAGCTGAAGAGATGGGAGAGTTGATATTTAAAAGATGGCTGATAAAGAGGAGAAACGGTTAAATTTAGGTGAAAGAATGAGAGATAAAAAGTCAAGAAAGCAGAGATACAAAGGGTTGAAAAGCATGGTCTCAAACATTATTAGCATTTTGTTGTTAAACCTTTGGCGTAACTCTATTATTATGTCAAGTGACATTAATATAAGGAGTCAATTTTACAATAATAAAAGGCCACATGATAGCACTCTATGAGCCTGTTCTAGTGCTCAGTTTTATTATATTTATATAGATAGATTTGAAATATAAACTTGGGATAGCATTTAGATTGTTGGAGCGGTGATCAAATCTCCCAGGAAAAATTAGTAGAACAACTTCTAATGAAATAAACCATCATGTAGTCCTTGGTAATCGATTCTTTGATGGTTTCACTAATTCAAGGATCCCTTCTGTTCATGAGTAAGCAATTGGGTGCCAAAACAAATAGGTTGCACACATATCAAATGCAAATGTACGCAAAAGTGCATCCTCCTGTACTTGAAGGTAACTGGCGACCGGAGCAATTGCTTCTGAATATTGTTCAAATCCATCAATGTTAAAAGGTTACTAGACAAATAAGCATGCTCCAAAGCATAAATGGAGTCAAACCCAAAGAAAGTGGCAAGTTGGGCAATAACGTATAAAACTTACTTCAAAAAGGAATACACTAAGCTAAGTAGTCATTCGTGGAACAGTGTCAACCGCACTAGACGGCTAAAAAGGGCAAGGTCAAGGGAGAAATATTCAACACCATGAAAATGAAACCAAAAATCAATATGATTCAACACCAAACAGTTTATAAGAATAACAATAAATGTAATGCCAAAATTACCAATAATTCAGAAAGATTGTCTTAATAATCGACACCCACTCGAAGTGATCACCATTTTGCATGATCCTCGTATTTCCTTATTAACATGCATCCCGGTTGAAACTTCAAAAATATTTATGGCAAAAAATAAACTAAACTTAAACCAACCACAACATATCTACAATTCCTTTTTCCAAAATGTTCTCATAAAATGCTAACCAAATAAAAGGACCCAACTGTACTGAAACATCGGCCAGAAAAGGGCAGTCAAACAAAATCCCATCCTTAAGACTCGGTAATTCATGATTCAAAAAAAATGAAATTAAAAAACCTAGGAGTTCAGGCTCTCTTGGGCTTCTTTGAGCCACCTTCTTTCTTATCAGCCCCTGGAACCTTTTTCTTGTCCTTTCTTTCCCTCTTCTTTAAAGAAGTCATGTGAGCCTTGAGAATAGTTGCATATGAAGCCTGAAAGCGCTGGTGATCCTTTGGTCCAACCTTCTCAACATAAAACAAGGAAACCCAGTCAGCCAAGCTAAAGAAACACATTCATAAAGAACCAGAAAGTATAAGGAAAATACATAAATGCTACCGGTAATCAAGCCTATTAAATTCACAAAGATGGAGGCCAAGCGGACATAGAAATTCTCAAATTATATCTATAAGATCCTCAAATTCTTAAACTGTTCCCCTTATGGAGCAGTAACAGAAACTGGAACATATTATAAAAACTATGTCTAACGATGGCCACAAATATCCAACAAGTATGATATCTATCTGGTATGATATATATGGAGTACATGTTTCAAAAAAATGCTTCATAAAAATGCTCAAGTCATTCTTTCGTATATCAATATAATCCTATGAATTAAACACCTCAATCATTGGATCATCAGTCACTTTATGACTATTTTACTACAACTCATTTTCTTGCTTAATGTATCATTCAAAGGTCCAACTTTAAGAAGAATATAGCCTGGTGGCCCTGACCTAGTTGCAAATGCAGCTTTCTACTACATAGAATTCAAAGGCTTAAATCATTAATAAACTTTTCATCCCATCTGCAGAGAAAGTAGTCTGAACCAATGATTCTTGCTAACCCTTGTCTCATCTCAACTAAACTCCAAAAGATCATAAAAAGGATATGTTGAGCACAAGGTACCCAAATTTTAAAAAGAAATGGATACATGATCAGAAAAGAGAACAAGGCAGGAACAAAAACATGACAAGTACAGAAAACCATCAGGTAGGCCCAAATCCTTGTACCAGCATGATACAACTCATACATATATTTCCAAATTAAAATATGAGAAATTTGAAACAAAATTCCATTGAATCAAGAAGGATATTCAATTAGTTAAATGGACAGACACTCCCAAAGATTATCTCTAGAGTAATTTTACAACATCATCAACTCAAGTAAATTCCCGGAAAAATATGTCATCAACTAAAGTAGTAAAAGCTTGAATCAGTATCATTAAGGAGAAATGGACTAATATTTAGTTCCAATTAGGAATAAAAAGGGGAAAAACCACCAAACAAAACTCTCTAGGAATATAAGTATTTAGCAATAACAAAATCAACAAGCAAAGCAAGCATTGCCAGCATTTAATTTACCCATGAAACAATGTATTACCTCATTCGAGTAAAATTTTCATTTCCTAAAATATAAAGTTTTCAAACCTTTTATAGAGAAAATAGGTCGCACCTAACTCAACCCCAAAGTCTAATTCAAGGGGCAAGAATCGCCTAAGTTTTTATAAGAGGTACATTACCCCTATCTCAAACTGATGTAGGATATTAACAAACCCCCTCGCGCCGAGAAACGAACACCTAGAGCGTGAAACACTTATAAAAAACCCAATATCGATTAAGGAGGCTCTTATCCCATATTAGGAAAATGGGTTGAGCCTAACTCACCCCAAAAGCTAGCCTAATGGGGAAAATTGTCCAAGTATTTATGTTTAGAACTCTTACCTTATCCCAAACCAAAGTGGAACAACACACCTTCTTACGTCTACACATGAACTTTTGGGGCGTAAAATTTGCAGGAATGAATATCTAAGAGTGGCTCAACATCAAGGCAAGGGTAGGCTGCGATACCATGTAGAGAAAATGGATTGGACCTACCTCAACCCTAAAAGGCAACTCAGACCTCTCATAAATGTTTCACGCTCCAATGTTAGCCCTGAACTACCTTTTAGGATTGCGTTAAGTCCGATCCATTTCTTCTACATGGTATTTGAGCCTACCTTTACCGCAATGTTGAGTCACCCATAGATGTTCATGTTTACAAAGTGCAAACTTCAAGCTCCAAAGTTCTTGTCTGGCATAAAGGGTGTGTTATCCCACATCTATCAAGAGATAAGGCAAGAGGTCAAAATATAAAGACCTGAGCAATCCTCCCATTTGACTTAGCTTTTAGTTGAGTTAGGCCTGGTCCATTTTCTCTACACCTTAATTGGCCTTACTAAGTATTCTAGTAAATGAAGTTCTAGCTCAAACTTTATCATCACAAGTCATAAATAACCAGAATCAAGTTCAGATGGCACTAGAGCCAGTGTTATCAAAGGCGAGCGAGGCGCCCAGGCGAGGCGCCAGGCGAGGCGAGGCGAGGCGTCCCTCTGTCGCCTCGACTGGAACGCCTGGCTCGGCTTGGAGGAGGCGACGCCTCCGGCCGGAGAGGCGAGAGGCGACGCAGGCGAGAGGCGACGCCTCTTCACAGCAACGGTAAAGTGTTTTTTTTTTTTAAATTAAAAAATCAATAAATTTATTTGCGTACCGTCAGCCATTCCACCAGCAGAGACCCTTTTCTTCTCAACCTCACGAAGACGCTTTTCTCCTCAACGGCTCAACCTCGACTTCACGACGACAACAGGTACGCTCTCTCTCTCTCTTCTTCTTCTTCTTCTTCTTCTTCTTCTTCTTCCGCTTCGATCTCTCTCTCTGTTACGTCCCTTTCTTTTTTTTTTTCTCCCTCTCCAGTCTCCACCTCTGTTCGATCTCAGATCCTTTTTTTTTTTCTTTCCTGCTGCGCTGCTTCGATCTCTCTCACGTCCCTTTTTTTTTTTTTCTCTCCCTCTCCACTGTTGATCTCACGCTGCTCTCCTCTGTTGATCTCACGTCCCTTCTGCTCTGTTTTTTATTTTTTCTTTTTTTTTCTTTTTTTTTTTTTCTGTCCTCTCCTTCTTATTTCTTTCCTGCTCTGCTCCTTCTGATCTCACGTCCCTCTGTTGATCTCACGTCCCTTCTGCTCTGTTTTTTATTTTTTCTTTTTTTTTCTTTTTTTTTTTTCTGTCCTCTCCTTATTTCTTTCCTGCTCTGCTCCTTCTGATCTCACGTCCCTTTTTATTTTTTTTTTCCTTCTCCTCCTTTTAATTAATTAGTTATTATTAATTATTTATTTATTTGTTAATTTAATTATTTTATTTTTATTAATTAATTATTTAAATTTTATGGGTATTGGTGAATTGATTATTTTAATTTGTATTCTTGTTTAATTAGTTGATTAATTAATATGGGTATTGTTGATTTGTTGGTATTTAGTTTAATTTTTATTTGTTATTCTTGTTAATTTGATTAGTTTTACTTTTTACCTTATTAATTAGACATTATTTATTAATTAATTATTTATTTTATATAGGTATTATTAATTTATTGTTAATTTAATTTTTTATCTTCTTATTATTGTTAATTAATTATTTAATTTATATGGGTATTGTTAATTTATTATTAATTAGCTTACCTTTTACTTGTTATTATTATTAATTAGTTTTAATTTGATTAATTTTACTTTTTTCTTTTTAATTAGATAATAGATGTTTATTTTATATGGATATTATTAATTTATTGTTAATTTGATTATTTTTCTTTTTGTTCTTAGTAAGTAATTGTGTAATTTATATGGACATTATTACTTTGTTGTTAATTAGTTTACTTTTTACTTCTTATTATTGTTAATTAGTTGTTAGATTAATTAGTTTTACTTTTGTCTTGTTAATTAGACATTAGTTGTTTATTTTATATGGTATTATTAATTTATTATTAATTTGATGATTTTACTTGGTGTTCTTATTACTTAATTGTTTACTGTGTATAGGCATTGTTAATTTAGGCTTTTACTTTTTGTTCTTATTAATTAATTGTTTAATTTGTATGGGCATTGTTAATTTGTTGTTAATTAGTTTCCTGTTTTACTTTTTATTTATTATTCTTGTTAATTACTTAGTTAATTTATATTGGATATTGTTAATTTGTTGTTAATTAATTTATTTTTTATTCTTGTTAATTTTTTTGTTAGATTATAAATGGGTGATAAGAATAATACATCCGATCTTCGCTAGTAGTAGAAGAACGGACCAGATGGGCACATGTAATTCAAGTTAGTGAAAACAATACCAATGATCTTCAATGCATGTCTTGTATGAAAGTTTACAAAGGAGGAATTAATAGAATCAAGCAACATCTTCTTTGGAGGTTACAAAAATGTAATTCGGTGTCCAAAATGTCCAGAAGATGTAAGGAATCAAATGTAGGAATTCATTGCTAAAAAAAGAGAGCAAAAATCAATTATGAATATGGAAAGACCACCTGAATTTGATGATTTTGAAGCACTGGGATTAGATGAAAATGAGGAAGAGGAAGAGTTGATGCAAGAAATTGGCAGTGAAAGAAGAAGGCAAGTACTGGAAGTTACAGGTACTAGTGCTTTTAAAAAACCAAAAGTTTTACCACCACAAAGTAGTAGAGGGCCTATTGACTGTTATTTTTCCCCTAGACCTGCTGTTTTGGGAAAAAATATGAGGCAAACTACCATTGATGAAAATAGTCCAGCTAAAAGGAGTTAAGGGAGCGTGCTTGTGTTGCCATAGCACGATGGATGTATGATGTGGGAATAGCTTTTAATGCTGTGAATTATGATAGCTTTGGGGAAATGATTCGAGCAATTGGAAATTATGGGAAAGAAATGAAACCTCCAAGTTTTCATGAGGTTAGAGTTTGGTTACTTAACAAAGAAGTGCAAATCATAAATGATCTTCTCGAGTCTCATAAAGAAGAATGGGAAAATTATGGATGTACATTGATGTGTGATGGTTGGACGGATAGAAAAGGGAGAACCTTGATTAATTTCTTGGCTAATAGTCCAAAGGGAAGTGTATTTATTAAATCAGTTGATGCAAGTGATGAATCAAAGACAGCGGCATTGTTGGCTAGTTTGATTGAGAAAGAATTGATGGAAATTGGTCCTGAAAAAGTAGTTCAAGTTGTTACAGATAATGCATCAAATAATGTTGCAGCAGGTAAAATTTTTATTTAATTTTTTATATTACTAAAAAAAATATCATTTTATTTTTATTATTAATGGAATGAATTTTTCTACTTGTTTATGATAGGGAGAATATTGGAAGCAAATTTTTCTCATCTATACTGGACTCCATGTGCAGCTCATTGTATAGATTTGATGTTGGAGGATATCTTTAAGATCCGTGTTTTCAAAGAAACATTCCGCAAAGCTGTTGAGCTTACTGGTTTCACATATGGCTCTTCAGGAGTTCTAAATATGTTGCGGAAGTTTACTAATGGAGTAGAATTGCTAAGGCCAGGGCAAACTAGATTTGCTACTGCTTTTATTACACTGGGAAGGATTCATCTTCAGAAAGCCAACATTAGAAAAATGTCCAGAATGTCCAGAAGATGTAAGGAATCAAATGCAGGAATTCATTGCTAAAAAAAGAGAGCAAAAATCAATTATGAATATGGAAAGACCACCTGAATTTGATGATGTTGAAGCACTGGGATTAGATGAAAATGAGGAAGAGGAAGAGTTGATGCAAGAAATTGGCAGTGAAAGAAGAAGGCAAGTACTGGAAGTTACAGGTACTAGTGCTTTTAAAAAACCAAAAGTTTTACCACCACAAAGTAGTAGAGGGCCTATTGACTGTTATTTTTCCCCTAGACCTGCTGTTTTGGGAAAAAATATGAGGCAAACTACCATTGATGAAAATAGTCCAGCTAAAAGGAGTTAAGGGAGCGTGCTTGTGTTGCCATAGCACGATGGATGTATGATGTGGGAATAGTTTTTAATGCTGTTAATTATGATAGCTTTGGGGAAATGATTCAAGCAATTGGAAATTATGGGAAAGAAATGAAACCTCCAAGTTTTCATGAGGTTAGAGTTCGGTTACTTAACAAAGAAGTGCAAATCATAAATGATCTTCTCGAGTCTCATAAAGAAGAATGGGAAAATTATGGATGTACATTGATGTGTGATGGATGGACGGATAGAAAAGGGAGAACCTTGATTAATTTCTTGGCTAATAGTCCAAAGGGAAGTGTATTTATTAAATCAGTTGATGCAAGTGATGAATCAAAGACAGCGGCATTGTTAGCTAGTTTGATTGAGAAAGAATTGATGGAAATTGGTCCTGAAAAAGTAGTTCAAGTTGTTACAGATAATGCATCAAATAATGTTGCAGCAGGTAAAATTTTTATTTAATTTTTTATATTACTAAAAAAAATATCATTTTATTTTTATTATTAATGAAATGAATTTTTCTACTTGTTTATGACAGGGAGAATATTGGAAGCAAATTTTTCTCATCTATACTGGACTCCATGTGCAGCTCATTGTATAGATTTGATGTTGGAGGATATCTTTAAGATCCGTGTTTTCAAAGAAACATTCCGCAAAGCTGTTGAGCTTACTGGTTTCACATATGGCTCTTCAGGAGTTCTAAATATGTTGCGGAAGTTTACTAATGGAGTAGAATTGCTAAGGCCAGGGCAAACTAGATTTGCTACTGCTTTTATTACACTGGGAAGGATTCATCTTCAAAAAGCCAACATTAGAAAAATGTTTACTTCGGAAAGTTAGACAACTAGTAAATGGGCTAAAGAGGTGAAAGGCAAAAGTGTGAAAGGACGGTTTTGAGTCCATCGCGGAATCATGTCGTTTATGCTCTTAAGGTTTCCGGTCCTCTTGTTCGTGTGCTTCGACTTGTTGATAATGAAAAAAAATCAGCTATGGGATATATTTATGAAACCATGGATAGGGCTAAAGAAGCCATTGCCAACTCACTCAATGGCAATGAAGAGAAATACAAGAGCATTTTTGAGATTATTGATGCGAGATGGTCACTTCAATTGCATCGTCCTTTGCATCTTCTTTGGATACTTTTGAATCCTGAATTTTTATCCAAATAAGATGAGAATTGAATCGATGAAGAGGTCAATACAGATTGCTTTCATGCATTCATAAAATGGAAAAAATTCAGCAAAAGTTGATATGATTCTTGATGAAATTGAGAAATACAAGGCATTTGCGAGGACCTTTGGTTTTCCTTCACTATTAGAGGAAGAACAACCAAATCTCCAGGTTATTAATTTAATTCTTATTAATTTTTCATTTTGCTCATTTATTAATTTATATCATGAATTTAACAATCATTGGTTCTATATTTTAATAGCTGCTTGGTGGAAAACATATGGTTCTTCAACTCCAAACCTACGAAAGTTTGCTGTAAAGGTTCTGAGTCTCACACGTAGTGCAAGTGGTTGCGAAAGAAATTGGAGTGTATTTGAGCATGTAAGTAATATATATATATAAATTTTTTAATTTGTTATTTTATCTTGAGCTTTTTGAGTTTAAAGTTTAACTTATTTGTTACTGTAAAATAAATGACAGCTTCATAGTAAGAAAAGAAATCGGCTATTTCAAGAACGCTTGGACAATTTGGTATATGTGAAGTACAATCTATGAAGCACGGAAACGGCACCGAGTGCCGTTTCCCAGTGTCGGAAACGTTTCCGACTAGGAAACGCACCGACACGGCTCAGAAACGTTTCCGGGCAGTTTCCGAAAATATTGAAAATCAGAAACGCGTTTCCGTTGCCGGAAACGCGTTTCTTTAAAGAAAATTAAAAAAAAAAAAAATGGGTAGGTTAAAACATTCACCAACAACAGAAAAGAAAGAAGAACAACAGAAAAGAAAGAAGAAGAAAAAGAAAAAGAAAAGGAAAAGGGGTACCTCGGCAGTCGGCAGTCGGCAGACCACTCGGCACGTCGGGTAAGAATCGCGAAGAAGAAGAAGAAGAAGAAGAAGAAGAAGAAGAAGAAGCAGCAGCAGCAGCCGATTCTCCCAGGTAAGGCGTTTCCCTTTTTTTTTTCCTTCCCATCGTGAAATGATTTTTTTTCCTTCCCATCGTGAAATGAATGGGGGCTGGGTATTGGGTAATTAGGTTTATATTGGGGTGGTTTATTAATTTATTATTATTTAATTTATTATTTTTTTTATTATTAATTTATTTTTTTTTTCTAATTTTTTTCTAAAATAATTTTATCAAGCAATTTTTATTAATTAATTATAATTTTATTCTATTAATTAATCATAAATTTATTATATTTAATATCAATTTTTTTTTCTCTAAATGGATATTCCATAATTAGATTTTTCTCAAATTAAATTTAAGGAGTTATCATAAATATTTTTTTTAAAAAAAAAAAGATAAAAAAATTTTTTCCAAATTCACTAAAAATTTTCAAGATTTGTCATATTTTTACAATCAACATTTTGAAGGAAATTAAGGACAAATGTAAATATATTTTTAAAGTTATTTTTAAAATTATAAAATTTCAAGTTTAAATTCTAATTAACGATAAATAAAAAAAATTCCAACATTCAAAATTTGTATTTTATATTAATATATTTTATATTTTTGTAATAGTTTATATATAATGTGTTTAATATAATTTGTTTTAATGTATCGTTATATTATATATTAAAATTTTTCATAATATAGTCAATTTATTCAATTTTATTATTTAATTCTTTTTTAACATTTGAATGTGTTGTAATTGATATTTATTTCTTATAAGTATGAAACTTCTAAATATGTATTTTTATAGTTGAATTTAAATGTTGATTTGAACTTTATTTATTATTATTTATTATTAAACATCTTTCATAATATATATATATATATATATATATATATATATATATATATATATATATTTATTTATTTATTTATAACTATACCCCTATATTTTTTATATTTACACGTTTTCCCCACGTTTCCTTTTCCTATGTTTTTTAAAATGCCGTTTCCCCGTGTCCGTTTCCGCGTTTCCCCGTGTCCGCGTTTCCGTTTCCGTGCTACATAGAGTACAATAGAGCGTTGCTACGCCGACACACTTTTGGGGATATCACAACACCTATTGATTTGGCAAATATTGATGAGAGTAATGAATGGTTGCTTGGTGAATTAGAAAAAGGTGATGGGGATGATGATGATGATGATTCTCTTGTTTTCATGAATGACGTATTGACCTGGGGTGATGTTGGTAGAGCAGCTGGAGTTCCTGAATCTCGTTATGAATCGAGAACGGCTGCAAGATCAACACCACCAATTGAAACTCCATCATTTCGAAGGCCTCGTGCAATGACAGGTGCATCCTCTTCGCAAGTTGATGATGATGAAGAGGAGGAAGAATTTGTGATGGCCGTTGTTGAAAATGAAGATGATTTTGAAAATCTTGATGATGAGTAGTTTTAGTTATAAGTTTTTTATGTACTTATTGCATTCTGTTTATTATGACTTACAACTTATTTTTATGTATTAATGTCTGAACTTCTATAATTTATATTTTCTATTATGTGACTTATGACTTATTTCTAATTTTTTATTTATTATGTATAATTTTATAGCGTCACTTTTATCATATACATCTGCTGAAAATTCAGGTATGAACTATTTCTTTTTTTAACATCTCTTATTATTATGTGTGTTTTTACTTATGCTATATATTTTAATTTTACAGTCTCATACTTTCACTTGTATCTTATACTTAAAATTTGGAAATACAGTATGCACTATTTTTAATTTCTCTTATTTTAGATATAAACATAGTGTAAATCATATTTTTTTTCTTTTTAATATGTTTTTTTACTTATCAACTATTTAAAAGTATATATATATATATATATATATATAATTTAAACAATTAAGGTTATGGCGCCTCGCTTCAAAAAGGCCCTCGCCTCGCCTCTCGCCTCTCGCCTCTCGCCTAAGGCAATAGAATGCTCTATCGCCTTAGTGTCGCCTTTCGCCTTGATAACACTGACTAGAGCACTTCTAATACAGTGCCACGACCTAAAAGTCAATGTATCTAAGTGCAAAACCACTGGCTTAAAAAGAAAATATAAAAGATTTGGATGAAAAAGGGGCATACTGAAGTAGAGATTGTCTTCTTGCCATTGGTTGCACGGATTAGACACCTATATTCAAGGGGTTCACCAGCAGCTGCCATTTTATTCCTTTGCACCTTAGACTTCAACGATGCTAAAAGATACCAAGAAATGCAACTATTTAGCATCCCACACAACTCCTCACAATTTCATCACCCAAATACAAACACAACGTAATTAGACTCATTGGGAAAATAAAGGCCGATATACTCACATCGTTTGAGAGTAACCCAAACAGTTCCCTTCTCAGTACTGTGTTCGAACATGCTTGTAAGTTCATTCAGAAACGGGTCTGGCTGTAAAAGAACCTATCAAAAAGGGAAAACAAAATTAGCACAAATTCACATTGTTTACAAAAATCCAAATCAATTAACATTCCAAACGTAATCCACAAAATCACATAAAAAAAAAATCAAACACATTACAAATTCTAGTAGCAAAGTTTCGAAACCCTAAGATTGCGATACCCGCACATACAAATCTATTCATCCAAGATCAGAACATGGAGCGGATTAGAAACCTAGCACATAACAGAGAATGATACATAAATAGAATGATCGAAAATGAAAGATCGAGGGTTACCATGATTGAGCGTTGGATTGAAATCTCTCGAGCAGTAAAATTCCTCTCCCACTCTCAAGCGAGGTCGTCAATGACGTGTGAGAGCAACCAGTACTGCAGCTCTATTGTTTGTTGCAGAAGAAGGATAAGTTTGCAGTTTGCACAGTTATAAAAACCGGACAATCCGGCCGGTTGATTGGGTGAATTGGTGAACCAATCAGCTCAGTTCTTTAATTAGATAGGAGATGAACCAAAAAAAAACCTGGGTCACTCAGCGATTGAACCGACACGTTGACCCGGCTGATTATAATTTTTAACTTAAATTTATGCTGTATCGATGTTTTTTTTTTTTTTATTTGTAGTAATACAATAACTTTTATGAAACGATATGTTTATTTTATATTTTATTTTATAATTAATATTTCATAAATATTAAGAAGATATTTATTTATTTGTAAAATTATTTTAATTTTACATATTTCTTATAAATGTTAATATAAAAATATTTAATAATAATATTTAAATATTTTTAATATTTACATATAAAATTTAAAAATATTACAATAATATTTAATTAATACATATTTAATACTGATTAAACAGATATCTATTAATCTGATTTTTTAGCCTGATCAAGTTCCGAATCAGATTTAATAACCATGTAAGTTTGGTATTGATGGTATTAATTAGAAAATATTAAAATTTAATTTATAATTAAATTTAATATATTATGAATTATTTTTTAAAATTATTTAAATAATTAAAAAAATTCTTTTAGTTTTTTAATTTCAAAGTAATAAATAAATAGAATACTGTATTAACTAAATATTTATATGAATTATTTTTATTAAATATTTTTAAAAGGTTTTATTAAATTATAACCATTATTTTTCTCAATGGTAAATCAAAATTCTAATTTTATTTGTCTTGTAATTCAATAAATTAGAGAAGAGTCCACATTTACCTTTCAACATTAATAAATAAAATTATAAATGAGTTCTTACACAGCAGATAGTGCATAAATCATAATAATGAAATTTATTAAAAAAAAACTCTATTTAATTATCTTTCAATTTTATAACTATATTTTGAATAATTTAATTATATTATAATTTTAAATAATATTTAATAATATACTATTTCATAGTCAACCAAAATTAATTTATTTATAGCATTGTGAAATATAACAGTTAATATAAATACTCAAAATTCCAATCTAAGGTGCTAGTCTAACAAGCTAATAAACAAGACATCACAAACTTGTCCAATGAGTTGAGGTATTAATGAGTTCTAACTCAACTTATTTATTTGAGACAAAAAATTAAGTTTGGGTTCAACTTGTAAAGAAAATAAGTCAAATCAAATCTCATACAGTTCAACTCATTTACACCTTATATGCGAAACTAAGGAGGCCCTAACACCTAAGCATTTTTTAAAATATTATAATATGTGTAAATTTTTATATTTGTTATTTATTTCTTAAAATTTTTGTTAATTTGTCTAAATATTTATAAAATATTAGATAAATGTAGTGAATTTTTTTTCATTAGCCCCTTAAATTTTCTATTGGTGTCTGATAATTTATAATTTATAATTTATATATCATAGTTTAAATTTGAATATACAAATTATTTGATTATTATTAAATAAGTACAACAATTCAATTAAAAATTAATTATTCATATTTTTATATTTACAAATTAAAATTATTATTTTATTTTTGTTCCTCTTTTTCTATGGGTAATATAATTTTTTTTAATTTCTTCTCCCGTTTTGCTTTCTTTCCTTTCTTTCATTTAAACTAAAAAATTATTTTATTTACATATGTGCAAGTAGATAAAATTGATATCTCAAATTCCATGCAAATTTTGATTGATTAGATTAAATATACATTTATTTTTATGTGATATATTTACTTTATTATTTTATTAATCTCTAATTTTTTTATGTCTATTTAATTTTAATGATTATTCTTTTTAGTTTTATATTATGATGCCATATATCGAACTATTTGGAGTTTCAATTCAATGAATTTTATATAAATATGTAATATAATAATTTGATACCAATTGAATTTTATTTTTTAAAATAATATAATTTATATTATTTTAATAATTGGTAATATAAGTCTTTTTTATTTTAATTGTAATTTTGTAACATTAAAATTTTTAATATTATAAATAATATAGAATCGTCCCCTCATTAGCACATTTATGCATATTATAGATAATAATTAACTCAGCCCCTCGATAAAAGTTTTTTGGCTCCGCCTCTGTACGCCCCTATGTATAATGGAACAAATATTGGGAAAAAACCTTACACAGCTTCATGTGGTAAAATAATATGGAGTTAAGACAACTAGTTGGTCCCTCTTATAGGTACAATTAATCCCCAACATTTCTCATTTGCTGGCCAAACTGAGGAAATTAAATGCCAACGATGATATCTCAACTTAGTGAACAAACAAAAAGCTCTGCTGCTGGGGCTTTTGATCGCTTGAACTGACAACAGAAAATATCATTGTGCTTCAAGCTTCTTCCATAAATAGAAAGCCCTTCTGATGATGGGATCTGCTGAAAATCCTTCTGCATAAGCACCAATAGCATTCAAAAGGCTTGTAAATTTCTCTCCATTGTCCTGCATTAGTCCAAAGTATGAGAAGTTGCAGCATACACAAAACTGTATAAAAGCAACTATTTTTTTCCAAGGCAAACAAAAATCCATAATGCATGAACAGTTTGTTTCACAAGCTATATCCTAGAATATTCATGTTGTTTTCCAAGCAGCTAATTAAAATTAATTTCATGGGTCAAAATTAAATGATAAATGTGATATGAGGAAATATTAGCATTACCATATTTTATGAAAGTGAGAGCAAGGGTGTTGAGCATTTAAACTACACAAGTGCCAGGACACAGAATGTCAGAGTAACATAAATTTTTGGAGATGAATGATAAAATTGTTGTATCATTTTGCAATACTCACAGCAGCGCTTACAGATAGATTCACTATGGTGCTTTTTCACATTTTGAAAAGGATGAAAGCCATAAACAAAAAAGGGAAGTAGCAGAAAATGATTTTTGAGTTCAAAAACCAACAATAAATATAGCCACCATCAAGGGAACACCCGGACAAAATAGTATATACACCAACTCTTTCAAACCATTTATGCCAGGAGGCAAGACTGATAGTGAATAAAAGGGAATAGGATAAAAAGCCTTTGGAAAAGCAATAGTGCACTACACTCTTAAGAGAAACCACAGTTGTAAAATTAGATTGGGAATGCTTGAGAATCCCTAAATGAGACAAGTAAACTATGCAAGTAGAGAACAGGACTCGAATCATGAATATAATAGTGAGATAAGATCTCTCTTTAGTTATTTTCTATTGAAGTTCTAGGACGATCACGGAAAGCGCAGACATTAAAGTGACAAGCTTCATAGGTACTATTGCCATCAGCCAATGAGAGTCTCAAAATTTGAGCATTCACTTGAAGTAGACTATGCTAAGCAATTGCATATAATATAGATAAATTTGGATTAATAATTTCAGTTACACAAACCTCAGGCTTCTTAAATGTGAGATCCTCAGTGGTAAATGGTACCATATAGAACGGAAGATCTGAACGTAGCAGTGCCTATGATAACAGAAAAAAAAATATATATATATATATATATATATATATATATATATATATATATATACACACACACATCAACATAGTCCATAAGCTTTGCACTTAAGCAACCCATTAGGACAATAAGGTAACAACAGCAATTAAATCATTCAAAACATAAAGCAGGCTTATAACAAGTCTGGCAAATGGATTGTCATGCAATGTTGACTATATTTTTCAAGCATTTGTTTTGGGGAACAAAAAAAAAGTGCTGAAACTGACTCAAATGGGACACTAAACTTGGCTCATCATTATTACACCAGCAATGCATTTAGCCAGATTCTACCTTCATTACTCTGACAATGAAAACAGCCACAGAAAAATGTGGCACAGCAAAGTTATATGGAGAAATTTGGCTGTAATTGGAGCAAAAAGAGAGTTAGATAATTTAGAAAGCAACCAATGAGGGAGGGATGAAATGAGGGAAATACCCATCAAATGAGAGAAAATTTGAAGAACTTGAATCCAAGGCAATAGCATGAGGTTTGAGTAGAATATATCCATATTCCTGAACTAGGCCTCTGTAATAGGCTATACCTGCCCAAATTATTTCTACAGCAGGCCCAACTCAGATTTTAACTACGTGGGCCTAGTGGATTAAGTGAAAATTTTCCACCTCTAAAATGGGTAGGCTAGAAAAATCCAAACCTCAAAAGTTGAAAAATGATAGAATATTCACAATAATTATGTATGAACAAAAGTGATCACCTAAGCAAGATCAATTTTTCGTTATCACATTGTAATTGTGGCCCAGAGTTGAACTTTGAAAAAGGAAGGCATCCCAGATAGCATCTTTTGATATCAATTATAAAGAGGCTATATGTTGTTGTATTTACTCTAATGATCAGCCGTACAAGCCTCCGTGCACAGATCATAAATGCACAAATAGATTAGCTTTGATAAGCTATTTATAGGCTTCAAGAAGGGAAAAAATAATAATCCACAAGAACAAAGCTAAAATAGCAAGGCATACAAAAATTACCAAGTTCTTGCTTAAGATGGCCTGATCAGCATTTGCTCGCAAGGCCTACAAGAGGACAGAATGAGGCAGAGAAAAACAAAATGATTTAGCAATATGAGGAAAAGGAAAAAAGCAAAGTTATTAGGAAAATGGGAAAAGAGATTTTTGTACTCATATTTGTTAGTGAGAACTAATATGAAGTAGACAGAGAGACACAGATATGTTCACTGAACTTATATACAACACAATGGAAATAACTTGTTCCAATTATAGGTACAATATCCTATAGGAAAATTCTTGATTTGTTTTTTCTCCTCTTCCCAGAAAATTGCATACACATACATCTAGTGTCAATATAATGACATTAAAAATAGGATGAGACTAGTATGATATTGTTGCAGCCACACACAATATTTTGTAGTTATAGCTTCAGGTGGTAACCCATTTATTATAAATCAAATATAGAAAGTGTTTCAAGCATCAACAAACAACTTGCATAAATTTTAGCTGAGTTTCTATGCTTCAATCAGAGAAAACCGAAGAAAACCACCTTGCACACCAACAGATCAACATTGTGTTTGGTTAAAAAAATTAACTTTGTGTTTGATTAAGAAAAGAGAGAGAGAGAGAGAGAGAGAGAGAGAGAGAGAGAGAGAGAGAATGAGGGAATAGAGAAGTTATAGGAGACTATAGTTTTCTTTCTTGTTTGGAAGAGGGAATTGTGAAAGGCGGGAATTGTGAAAGGCAAGAATTACAATTATATCCTATAATCCCTAGAAGATTAAAAACATTTGTTCATTTGAACATACACAAAATTTCTAAGCCTGCAACTAAGGGGGCATGAAAACAATATGCCTCTACCTGTACGATATCAATTGGGTGAAAAAGAAACACAAATAGAGAGAGAGAGAGAGAGAGAGAGAGAGAGAGAAAGAGAGAGAAGAAGAAGGAGGAGGAGGAGGAGGAGGAGGAGGTAATTTCATGAAATGCAAAGGCTACGTTTAAGTTTAGTCTAAAAGGAGGCCAGGACATAATTTCATCACTGAATGAAGAAAACGGTACGATTTTTGCTTTCCTTTTTCTTCAATTTGGAGAGAGGTTTTGGCAGGCCTATATAGGAAAGTATACTGTCTATTTTTCTATCAGTCACTTTCTTCTCATGCCTGAAATGGTGGACTGGAAATACAATTCCCTACCCTACCATTTCAATACCTCCCCACCACCCCCACCCCCATCCCCCAACATATACAAAAAAATAATAATAATAATTCCTCACTGCTTCCATCTTATTCCTAAACAGAGAGTAAAGAAGAAACCTGAAGTTTGGATGCAGGCATTCTCTACTCCCAAATTCTCCACAAAAAAGGGAAAAGCACAAATTTCATAGTACTCTTTAATCTTTTTGACCACCAAATAAATAATAAATTGTAATAAAAAGACAGCAAGAACTAGTTTTATAAAGCACTTGATTTATATTGCACTGTAACTGGACATTCTACCTCTCTGATGCGTTCCCCTTCGACTTGATCAACGCATTGTAACAAATTCTCTAATGTGCCTGCCAAAAGAAATGATGATCAAAACAAGTTACCACATTACTATTCTGTGGAGGCATATTACAAGTCCCCATTTCCTCTGCAAGAAACAGTAAAAAAAAAAAAAAAATCTCATTTTAACTTGCCAATTCCATAATACAAAGTGCAAGAACATATTCAACATCTTCCACATTTCCAAAAGAATATTTAAGACATGACACATTACCAAATTTAGTGATCAGTTGCACAGCATGGACACTTCCAATTCCTTCAACTCCTGCATTTATTAAGAATAGCACGTTGGTTATGGAAGCTTCAGGCTTAATTGGATCTCAGAGTGAAGGAGAAGGAAAGATGCTTAACAATTCTTACAAATTGATTTCCTTCTATATACAATTTTAAGCATTCTTCAAGTGCTTCCCTTGCTAGTACTAAACTCTGAGCAAAGGCTAGATATAAAGTTTTATCTTACTTGGGGAATTCAAGATTTAAAGACACAATGAAAGAGCACTGTAATTATTCTGGTAAATCATCAATTCAGACTTTTTTCACAGGATGACTTACAGTAAAAGGTGAAAGAGTTTACAAAAGAGTTGGAGTTTGATGCTGCAAAGGGTTTCAGGGATAGTAGGTTGAATGTTGATGAGATCATTGACTTTGTAGGGATCTTTACTCTGAAAAGATTGGCCTGGCGTCCACAATTGCAGGATTGTATTTTTTTGTCCTATCCTATCTCTGAAAAAGCACTAGATTGTTTGAGAGTCTCTATGAGAAAGAATAGGTTATGAGGGCAAATTCTGAAATAAATAGGGATAAACCAGATAAACCAATTCAGTGCAAATTGTTTTACTATGCCTTTCCTTTAGGACTGCTGAAATATTGTCAAGGAAGATAAAGGTTTTTCAATGACGTTTTCTGCAAGAGATGTAATTGGAAATATTATTACAAACATTCATTAATCTTGTTTCAAAAATTAAATTGCTCCAATAGGGTCAAGAATTTTTGTCCCATCAGTTTTGCTCCTAACATAAATAAAATGTCACAAGGTGTTGTGCGTAAGCATGACTGCCCTCTTGGGAGAAACTATTTCTTCCACCAGAGCTCTTTCATAGACAGGAAATAGATCTTGGATGCTGTTTTGGCAGCAGACATTGTTTTTAATGGTGAGAAAAGGAACATAAGTGTGTTGACCTTAAGTTGAATTTCAAAGAAAATAACCACATGGATAAAATAACTAACAAATTTGTGTATAAAAAGTGACATAGTATAATTAAATAATCGATAAAGATGCACATGGTAACCTGGAATGTTATCAGATCTGTCACCCATGAGAGCCATTACATCAGCAAACTGACTAGGCTTCAATTCTCCATATAAGTTTGCAAAATCTTCCATTCCAAATGAAACCATCCTGGCAATCAAAATAATAAAATTCAAAGCCTCAGACTATAAATTTAAAACAAACTTTTAAATAAACCGGAAAAAAAAAAAGAAAAAGAAAAAGGCCATTTTAATTTGTAGGTGGCAAAAGCACCTTCATAAAATGCCAAAAGTAAATAAATAACTTCAACGCTTCTTAATTAACTTTATCCTCACTTATTCCCAAAAAATTCTATAATATTACAAGTTCTTTGAGGAAATCAAAATTGCATATAATTGGCTAAACATGGGGGATAAAAGTTGACATTGATACATTCCATATAATAAGCACTTTAACATCCAATACATTATAGAGAATGTGATCTGAAAGGAACTAGTGTAGAATGCATGAGCAAATAAAGTGTTTAATGCATCAGATAAGAAAATGAACTGAGTCTAACTCAACCCAAAAGCTAGTTCAAAGGGGGAGGATTGCCTAAATCTTTATAAGGGGCACATTACCCACATACTTAAATGATGTGGGATACTTAACACAAACCCCCACGCCTAGGACTAACACCTAGAGCCTGAAACATTTATGGAAGGCCCAAACACCAGTTAGGGAGGCTTTGATACCATGTTAAAATAATGGACCGAGTTTAACTCACTCCAAAAGCTAGCTCAAGGGGGGAGGACTGCTGAACCACATTACCTAACTGATGTGGGATACCTAACAACATCAAAGGTTACATTTATATACCATTTGATTACTAGTTCTAGTTGCAATACGATCCGGTTTGAATTCATGAATCATAATCAAATGAGGTGTGCAGCATATAGAATATTGAGGTCTTAGGTTTCAACTGCACCAATATGGATTTTGAACAAAATATAAATTTGAAAAAGTAAATCTTAGTGGCCCAGCAAGATTCTGATGGCACATACTTCTTGAGTGTTTGTAATAGCTCTTTAAAATTGATAAATACATTTTGCTATATGTAATTTCGCTATAAACTCCTTTAGCTTGATTGATCATTTCCATAATTCCATAAAAATACATTATTAAAATGATTCCACTAACACATCAAAATTTACTCAGTACCAAAAAATTAAAGAATACCCATCACCACAGCCAACATCAAGAACTGATGTTACAACAACAGCACCAAAAAGTATAAGTTCCTGGCAGTGAAGAACAAGCACACAGCAGTTGTACTGTCATACAACCATTGCCAAAGCAAATGGCAGTGATCACACTAGTGTTAGTGGTCAAAAGAAGTCCAAAAGTTTGCTGATTGGTTCAAAGATGTAGAGATGAACCAAATGATTGAAGAAAGGTAAGATTTGCCCCAAGTCTATTGCCATAAATTACAGTCTATGCCTGGTCTTTGTTTCGTTATGCAGATTTGCCCCCTTGGCCATATTTAGTTATAGGTCTTTCTTTGAGATAGGTAAAGCCTGCAAATCATAGTGAAGAGGTCAATGAGAGAGGAGGTGCCCCTCACTGTGAAATGTTAACAAAAGCTTGAGCGGAGTATGTGATGGCCGATGATGGAGTTTGAGTTGCAATTGATTTTGGAACTTTTTTTGTTCTTGATTTTGATTCTAGGTGTAGAGATTTTTATTCTACCAATTTTTCATTTTATATTGTAGACTTTGTTCAAGAGATTATTCTTCTTATTTTTGAAATGTTAAAATTTTTATCATTTAAAAAAATAAAATAATGACATTTTATTACTCTGTCAGACATTTGGATAAATTGACCATAAGTGGAAAGTGGTCACCCCCAGGGGAAAAAAAAAAGGCTCAAAAGACAAAATTAGACATTAGACATCACCAAATAGCAGCGGCCAATTCAGGCTTTATTCCTAGAAAAATATGTGGCTAGTATTAATGTTGAAAAACATATATGTATGTTCACACACATATTTACATTGCCATTATTAATTTTAAGAAATATATATCTATGAAATAAAATCAAATTCAGAATATCTAACCAGAAATTAAAAAAAAAAAGATATCCAATCCAGTTACCAACTTGATGATACTCATACACCATACAGGGTTCAAAGTTACTTGAGCATCAAAAAATGACATGGTTTCTAGAATATGAGAAAACTTCTCTAGACTTCAACCTCAATTGCTAACAAATATTAACACAACTAATGTAGCATTAAGTTGTCAATGGATACTAACTCAAGGCCACGTGATGCAATTCGTAAAAGGCGTAATGAAGGAGAAAGAATCTGAAAAAAGTCTTTGTCTGGAGAAACAACTCGTACCTGTTACAAAAGTACAATCATTAGTGACTTGCCAAAAAAAAAAAAGAATAACTCTTTAGTCAAATTACTATATTACCACTCCCCATTGTGATAATGTAAATCAGGAAGAATGCCTTGCCTTTCATTGGGAGAAGAGGCATTCAGCTATAAGAAATTTGCTAAAGTGATCAAAAGCTCAACTTTTTGAAACTATAGAGAAGAATTTACACAATACATAAAACCAATAAAACACTTTTAATACCCAACTCGATGAAGAGAAAGTCAACTCAACCTCAATCCAAATCAACTGGAGCCAGCTATATGGACCCTTCTTCATTCTATGTTTGAAATACAGTTTCTGTCAGGCAAGCAATGATAAATCCTTATTGACCACTTACCCCATGTCATCCTGGAATCTGGATCTACTTCTCATCTACTCCACTCCCATAAATTAGATATGCCCTTATCTTCTTTGCTGGAGCATGCCTGTCCATGCTGGAAATGGTCATATGATTTCAATCATCCCTCTCTCAACTTTTCTTTAGTAGGTATTCCTCAAACTTTCTAAGAACATGCTCATTTTTTATACAATCATCCAACATTTCCATGCATCAACTTCAGTACCTTCATCTAGTGGCTCACTTATTATCAACCTAATAGTCATTGTCATAAATTAAAGTCAATTAAATTGCTATCTAGTAGAACTTCCTCTTCAACTTAGTCAGAATTTATGATCAGAGAAGACACTCCTGCATTTCTCCATTTCAACCATTCCACCTTGATCCTATGAGTAACATCCTCCTAAGTCCACTCCACTCCTCATCCTTATATTACAGAACCTATCACTTGGTAAATCTTGTACTCCATTCCCCTTGCATGGCTAAAATAACAATGCATATATTCCATTTTACTTCTACTTAACTTTAAACAGTGAAACCAGACTCAAGGGTGTTCTTCTAACATTCCAGCACCTAGCTAATCTCAGCTCCATTTTCACCCAGTACAACTATTTCATCAATCAAAAGCATCAATAAGAAATATTAACTTATACATGCAATTGACAATAGAAGTAATCATTGATTATTTCTTAATACTTCAAAAAACTGAAAAAAAAAATCATGAGGAAATCACAAAATATAGTTAAAAATGTGAAAAAGAAAACGAATGGCCATGATTATTGCTACAGTCATTTTTTCCTTTCAAATTAAGCTTATCGATGCAATTATATGATCCCTAGCAATAGCTATCGATCATAACTCACACATGCTCCTAAGTTAACACCTTTTCTCCATACAATTTTTAATGGGATTGACACCAAAAAATTCGTTGACGATGCAGAGACCACAGAAAGCTATATCACTTAGGGAATAAGGATTTTCCTTTGTTATGCTTTAGTGGTCTAGAGTTCATGCCCATCTTTTCTTTGTTATGCTTTGTTAATTGTCATCTTTCGAAAAAGGAGTTCAACACATTTAGGGAATAAGGATTTTCCTGTAGACTTCAGAGAATTTACGATTTGTTTCATAGGATTTCGAAGGGGACCCTTTGGCACAATATTTTTCTCGAATTTCTGGTTTATGTGGATGGAGAAAAATGCAATGAACTTTAAGGATCAAGATCTATCTTTATATTCCTTATGAAGTAGCAGGGTTTTGCCATCTTGTATATGCAAGAATCATGAATAGAACTTATCTTTAGAAAATACAAGACAGATTATAAATGCTGAATAGGATCCTTAACCTGCAATATAGAGTATGTATATGATAAGCAGTAGAAGTCAAGAAACATTTGAAGCGTAGGCTGAACATGTTGAAGGGGAAGCAGATCCTAATAAGTAATACCATACTGACTTGATAGCAATTGCACAATGCACTCCATGTATATATATGTGGTGAATTTTTTTTTTAATTATTTTCCTCAAGCAAAAGAAAATCGAGCCTACAATAATTAATATTTTATTTCACTAGGGAAACAACAGAAATAGTTTTCAAGTTTCAAAATCTTATCAATCTTGCCCTGAACCAAAATAGAAATAAAGTAAAATTCTGCTCATATTTCAAGGAGACATTCATCAATTTCAGCCAAATAGACCTCCAAATAATTACCTTGAACCCAGCATCAACACTCCTTACAGCTAATGTTCCAATCACATCATCTGCTTCTACCCCTGGTACCTGCCTTGTGTGAACTCTTGATCAATTATCGTCTACAACCAGAGAAAAAAAATTACTAGCATCTGCAATTTACAGATATTTACCTCAATCACTTTAATAGACATAGCTTTTATAGAAGCTTTCAAGTATTGAAGCCCTTGAACTATGGTATCAGGTGTCGGGGGGCGGTTGCTCTTGTATGAAGGATATAAAGTATGACGAAAATTCAAACCTTCAAAAGAAAAAATGCATATGCAATTAGGCAAACTAATGTAGAATCAAATCAAACCTACAAAATATGATCTACGCAAAAAAATATGTAGCACAACCAAATTCAAAACTGTGAATAACAAAATAACACAATATAATTTCAAGAAAGGGGTGGACCTAAATGATGGAAAAGGAGCTAAAAAGCCAATGCCATGAAGTTTCAGTATAAAGCCTCATTGACTTAATTCTAGTTGACTTGTTTATATATTATAATAATTTAATAGAACCAGCCTTTTGGATCTGAAACTATCAAAAAGCAATATTCGTAGGTTTACTCACACAGACCTTCATAGTCACTTTAAAAATGCTTGGCGCACATGTTGGGTGCAGAAGCAAGGGCAACACTAGGTAGCAGCTCAAACTATAGAAATTGAAATGACTAGTGCAAAAGCAATGACCAGAGTACAGTCATTTGATTACTAGAAGCAACCACCAATCGTTTGCTATATTTTAATAACATATGAATCATACAACACAATTTACAGCCTGCTCAAATCAATCCTTTAAAACCTCAACCATTTTAATTAATAAGAAATGAACTTGTATGGCTTCCATCATTTATAAATAAATATTATAGACACTGCTGTAGCATATTCATTAGCAACTTCACTTTTAAAAATCCTAAGTTCATTCCTAGGCATTTATTCTAACAGTAGATGGATCTAAACGTCGCAAAGAAGAAACAATGCACTAATCAAAGTAACCCAAGTGCGCATAAATTATGTCCCCATCCATTGAACATTCATGCACAAAGTAAAGCATATTGGTGGGATGTTGATACAGGCAAGTCCAAGTCAAAACAAAATCTGCTAACCTACTATCTCCCACTTTAAGACTTTAATTAGCTATACTGTACTTTATTGCTTTCAGTCCAAAAGTCTAGAATCCAAAAGTTAAGGGGGAAAGAAAGAAAAACTTTAATCCTGTCCAAATAAATGCAACAAACAAATACTTGGAGAAATGGAAATCAAACAAAAGAATTGAACCTCACAATAAACTAACAGAGTTTTCAAAATAAGGGGGAAAAAGAGAAAAACTATTAAAGCATTCAGATTTGCCAAGAATTCAACTGTTCAAGTGGGAAAATGATAAAGTGATGCAATTTTCTACAATAACATGTGCATTAGCTACACTCTATCAGTATTACCTATAGTTTCAGAAAAATGAGTAGGACAAAGAGAGGACAGATTATATATAAAATAAAACATCCCCTCTCGATAATGTAGACTATATAAAGCCCAATCTAAATTTTCCTGTAAATATGGCATCTTATTTTCTTGGAGATTATTAATTTCATCATGTGAAGACAATTTCGAACAAACATACCTTTTGCCATGGCATTTTCTTTGAATGAAACACAATTATGATCAAATGGAACTCCTGAAAAGAAAAACTTTCTATCAAAATCTTGCTTACAACAGCTGTTTCACACTCCAAATAACCCCACAGCTTACCCAAATTTTCCAACCAAAATAAAAAAGAACACATGGGATAATTGGCATTCGACAACCATAGAGTGAAATACCACCAAACAATTTCAACTATTGTGACTTTGTGAGCATTACCAACCGATATATAATTAGTTCATGTTAAAATGTCAATATAAGTAAAACAAAGCCCATTATTTGGGATGTTTCAAAAGAAAAACATTATTAGAAAGCAATTTACAAAAATATGTACTTCACTGCATAAATGGGCGCCTAAGATTTCTTCTTTTACAAAGAAATCCTATGAAACAAATAATTTTCTCCAATAATGTGATGCATATAAAACATGCCTCAGTAATCCAATACTACTGATATATGATCATACAAAAGGAAATACCAGATTGCCAGTCAGTATTATATGACAAATCCTAAGAATAAGTATCTTAAAATGATCCCTAAAACAAATCCTAAACAACTAAAAGTTAGTAATGTTCCATCAGACATTGTATCCGAGACTTGTGCCTATATCTGTATAGATCCATATGATAAATGTAGAAGAATAGGAAAGAAGAGGAATTTGGAGGAAAATAGCTTGATTATTCCCTCAAGCTTCTGGGGGATATATACAGTTTCTGTGATCCTGTAAAGGAAATTATACACAATTACCCTAATCAAGGAATCCCTTAATTACAGGAATTTAATCTCCTTATTACAGCCCTAATTAGTCACATAACATTTACATTCCTACTCTAACAATAAAGATGTAACAATATTTTGCACTACTTGTAACCTAATGTAATAATTATTATCCAAGTTTAGGACTGGCTATGTTTTCCCCAACTGAGGCTTTAATAGTTCATAGGAGGTGAAGAAACAAATTTGCATAAAATTACCAAGGCAAAATATTGGGATGCTTGGATGAACACGTGGAAAATTGAGGAAAGACAAGATAAGGAATAATTACAAGTGTAGCAAGGTAGAATGTGGCATCCATTGAAGATAAGTTATGAGAAGGTCTAATGAGAAGATTTGGGTGCACCTATCATAGACCAACAAATGCACTGATATGGAAGGTGAAGCAATTTTATGTCGCAACAAGTACGAAAATGTGTAATAAAACTATGATGACAAAGGATGAAGTAGGGAAGGATTTAGAAACACTACACCTTACTAAAGACTAAGGATGCAGTTCTAAACATGATAAGAGGAAAATGATTCACATAGCCAATCCCACCAAGACTAGGATTAAAACTAAAATGAGTTATGTTTTGTACTTGCACATATATGAGAAAACACTCTATAAGTGAAGCTCAAATTGGCCAGCATCACCTTACCACCACCGCCACCACCCACCTCCTGAAAAGAAAAAAATGAAAAAAAAAAAAAAACCTCTTCAAGTTTAAACAACTTCTGTGAGTTCACTTCACAGCAATGATTTTAAATTGTAAATCTATGATTGTAATGCCTCAAAAGTGGACTATTAAAGATCTTATATAATAGCAGCATCTGTTGTATACATGATTTTCTTCTTTTTTTTTTTTTTTTTGAGGAGGGTTGAGGTTTATTATCACATTGTCCCTGAAGCATAGATTTGCAATAATTTGATTTGAAAAGCTCCTGCACTAATACTCTTAATGAATTCTTATTATCTTTTCAAAATGGAAACACATAATACTTTGACTTGTTATTGTTCAAGTCAAATTTAGTAGACAAATAATAATTCCGCTAACGGTTTTTGGTTGCACATTCAAAGCTTCAACCTAAGCCTTACAAGATGATTTTAGAGCAATGAATACATCAGTCAAGAACAAATTTTATCCTATTAAACTTATAAGATAGACAGGCCACAGCTACAGCATAAGCACACCTAGATAGCATTGTTGTTATATCTGCAGTTGAGAAAGCATCCTTTAGCACATGTTCATTAGAAGCAATTCAAAATTGATTAAGGTGTCAACGGCAAGCTTTTGCCTTGAAAACTCTAAAATAGCATAAACAGAATTTCTCACTACTCTTTGTAAAAGTATAAAAAAGGATGTCTTTTAGAAAAGCAATGCCAAAGAAGCTATTAATTTACAAAATTTGACATCAATTCACGGCTTAAAAGTCAAGATTAATGATATTGATATATTTGTGGATATTTGTTTCATTGCAGAGCCTATCCTTTCCTCATGATTCTAGATCACACTTTATGATGTCAACTCTTTTAAAGGTTATAATAGATTTAGATGAATATTAGAGGAGGTGGAGGAGGAGGACGATGAGAAGGCCATTTTGGACCATTAGGATTTCTGCCTATAAGAGCTGCAATTTTGATTATCATGTCAGAATCAATGAAGAAATGACACTTAGCTCTGCAACAAACACATGAAGAATTTACAAGAAAAAGAGAACAGAAAGCAAGTAATCAAAGGGATTCATTTCTTCCTTTGTGGAATTCTAAAGTCTCTAAACATTTCAAATAGTTTCCAAATCTGAGATCTCAACCTGATCATGAGTATAATTTAAAAAATAATCCACACAACACACATATGCACAAATTAGAATAGCAATTACAGAAACAGAAGAGACAAAGCAACAAAAGCAATTTTATGTGATTTGCAATGTGCCTAAATATACAGAGAGCCACGGCAATTTTTCGGCATGAAGGATTAAAGTTATGAATGCCTATTTATAGAGTTGCAAGAATTTTCCGGCCAATTTTCATCCATCATCCTTGAACTTTAGGGGTTATTTCAATAAAGTCCCTGAACTTCAATTTGTATCACAAAAATACTTAAAACTTCAATTTAATACAACATAAAGTCCCTCAAGCCGTTTTCCGATGGGTACTCTGACCGATTGCTGATGTGGACATACCTAAGTGTAATAAAAACTATTTAAAAAATGTTTCTCATACCAGGTGGCATTTTAACAATAAAACAACATTTTTTTAATCTCTCTTTTATCTCTCAATCCTCTCTTTCTCTCTGTTATGGAAAGTCAATCACCATGTTATGGAAAGTCAATCACTATATTATTTCTCTGTATATTTTGTATTATGTATTCCTATTTAGGATTTCTTCCTAATTAGTAGAACACAAATTATAGGAACCAATTGTATATATATACCCATGTACAGATTAATTGAAATTAATGAGAATCATCTCTTTCTACATGGTATCAGAGCAGGTCATCAATCTAGGGTGACTATTTGTTTTCACTACCCAGCTCAGGAGAGACCTTGGCCGCCGACCGGCCGTTTCAACCTCGATCAACATCGCCGGCGTCGTCTCAACCCCCTCATTCCACCACTGTGTGCTGTTGCCTGATCCAGTATAACCATTAAAGGACTTCTGAGGTTTGGCTCTCAGATCCTATTTTGGTATTTGCTTGATTTGTGATTTTGGGTTATTTTGCTGCTATAAGCACTTTGGGTTAGCGTTTCGGTTAGTTTTCTTTGTCTCAACAAATGGCAGATAATAAGAATGTTATTTCTGATGTGATTCCGGTGATGACTAAGATCACGGAACACAAACTTAATGGTTCGAATTACCTGGAGTGGAGTAAGACTATTAGAGTCTATTTGCATAGCATTGATAAGGATGATCACCTTACTAAAGATCCACCCACTGATGATACACGACAAACTTGGCTAAGGGAGGATGCTCGGTTGTTTTTGCAACTTCGGAACTCGATTCATAGTGAGGTAATTAGTTTAATTAATCACTGTGAATTTGTTAAGGAATTGATGGATTACTTAGATTTTACGTATTCGTAAAGGGAATATCTCCGTATTTATGATGTTTGTAAGGCATTTTACCGTCTTTGAGAAAGAGGATAAGTCTCTCACGGCTTATTTTATGGATTTTAAGCGGGTATATGAGGAACTTAATGTATTGTTGCCTTTTAGTCACGATGTGAAAGTTCAAGAGCCCAACGAGCAATCGGTCATTATGAGTTTTCTTGCAGCCTTCCTTGAGTATGAGATCGCTAAATCTCGAGATCCTCTCGATTACGAGATTTCCTCTTTGCATGAAACGTTCACAAGGGTCCTTCGTACAGAGAGTACTCAATCTTCACAGCCTGCCAGTAGTGCTCTTATTAGCCGTAATCCAAATGGACAACAGGGTAATAGAAGAAGAAGTAGAGGAGGAATTACAGTGCAATGTATAATCACGTAATGGAGAGGCTAGTTCTAATCGAGGACTCAAGAGGAGTCATTTGTTATTATTGCCATGAGCCTGGCCATACAAAATATAATTGTCCGCAACTTTAGAGAAAAAATCGATAACAAATGGCAAATATGGCAGCAGAGAATTCTACAGTATCTTCCTCTTAGAAAACTATTTTGGTATCTGACGAGGATTTTGCACAATTTTCCCAAAGATCGTGCATCTCTAAAGCCTACCGGTTCCTCACATCGCTGCGAGTCAGGTAAATCCACTACATGCCTTGTGTCTTCTTCATCCAAATGTGTTATTGATTCTGGTGCAACAGATCACATGACAGGTAATTCTAGTATTCTATCTACTTTTCAGTCTAATCTCACTATCTCTCATTACTTTAGTGATGGTTCTACTTCTTGTGTCATGGGTTAGGCTGCGAACCCGACTTCGTCAATTTCTTTGTCTTCTGTTTTGTGTCTACCAAAATTCTCTTTTAATCTACTTTCTGTTAGTAAACTTACTCATACCTTAAATTGTTCTGTTTCCTTTTTTCCTGACCAGTGTTTGTTTCAGGATCTTACGACGAAGCAAATTATTGGTAGAGGACGCGAGTCAGGTGGTCTCTACATTCTGGAAAATCATGTACCGCGGTCGCTTGTTTGCTCCAGTACCTTAACACCTCTTGAAGCTCCTTGTAGATTGGGTCATCCTTCTTTGTCTACCATGAAGAAGCTGTGTCCTCAATTTCAGTCTTTCTCAGTACTAGAATGTGAGTCGTGTCAGTTTGCAAAACATCATCGTTTGCCTTCTGTATCTAGAGTCAATAAACGGGCTTCATCTCCTTTTGAGTTAGTTCATTCTGATGTTTGGGGTCCTTGTTCTGTTACATCTAAAACTGGATTTCGTTATTTTGTTACTTTTGTTGATGATTACTCCGATGTTACCTGGTTATATTTAATGAAGAATCGTTCTGAGTTGTTTTCTATCTTTTGTACCTTTTGTAATAAAATCAAAACTCAATTTAATATTTCTGTGCGCATATTAAGAAGTGACAATGCCAAAGAATACTTTTCAGCACAATTTCAGCCTTATATGACACAAAATGGCATTCTTCATCAGTCTTCCTGTGTGGATATCCCATCCCAAAATGGCGTGGCCGAAAGAAAAAATCGTCATCTTCTTGAGGTAACTCGTGCTCTTCTTTTTCAGATGAAAGTACCTAAACACTTTTGGGTGGATGCAGTTTCTACGGCATGTTTTTTGATCAATCGTATGCCGTCTTCTGTCCTTAATGGGGATATTCCTCATACTACTTTGTTTCCTACAAAATCTTAATTCACTATTGAACCGCGAATATTTGGTTGTACCTGTTTTGTGCGTGATGTTCGTCCACAGGTTACTAAATTGGATCCAAAATCTCTCAAATGTGTCTTCCTTGGGTACTCCCGGCTCCAAAAAGGGTACCATTGTTTCTCTCCTACTCTTAATCGTTATCTTGTTTCTGCAGATGTCACATTTTTTAAGTCCACTCCATTTTTTCCTCCATCATCTGTGTATGAGAGTCAGGGGAAGGAGGATGATCTCTTAATATATACTGTCCAACCAATGTCTAGTCCTCTCCCAAAGTCCTGCTCTTCATACGTCTCTAGACCTACTCGACCTCCGTTGTTCATGTTTATTCCAGGAGATTGGAGATTCGACTCGGATCATCCACCGCCTACCGTTGGGAGATCCTGTACCTCATCGATCATGATTACGATATAGACTTACCCATTGCTCTTCGTAAAGGTAAACGTTCATGTACTTACCCTATCTCTTCTTTTGTTTCTTATAATCAATTGTCTTCTTGTTCTCGGTGTTTTGTTACTTCTTTAGACTGCTCCTATCCCTAATACCGTTGATGAGGCCTGTCTCATCACGGCCGGGTGTGATGCTATGAAAGAAGAAATGGAGGCTTTAGATACTAACGGTACATGGGAACTATTGTCTTGCCCACCGGGTAAGAAAGCTATTGGTTGCAAATGGGTATATACATGAAAGGTAAATCCCGATGGTTACGTGGCTAAGTTAAAAGCACGCCTTGTAGCAAAAGGATATGCTTAGACATATGGGATTGATTACTCTGACACTTTTTCTCCTGTAGCTAAACTTACTTCTATTCGCTTGTTTATCTCTTTAGCAGCTACATATGATTGGCCCCTGCATCAATTGGATATCAAGAATGCTTTCCTTCATGGTGATCTTCAGGAGGAGGTGTATATGGAGCAACCACCTGGGTTTGTTGCTCAGGGGGAGTTGGGTAAAGTTTGTAGGCTTCGGAAGTCTCTTTATGGCTTGAAACAAAATCCTAGGGCATGGTTTGGGAGATTCAAAGAAGCAAGACAGAATTTGGTATGCAAAAAGCAAGTGTGATCACTCAAGATTTTATAGGCAACTGAGGTGATCTAATTCTCTTGGTAGTCTATGTGGATGACATTGTCATCACCGGGAGTGACTCTGCAGTATTTCATCTCTTAAAACCTTCCTCCAAACTCGCCAGGCCAAAGACTTGGGATTGTTAAAGTATTTCTTGAGTATCGAAGTTATGAGAAGTAAGAAGGGTATTTTCTTGTCTCAAAGAAAATATGTCCTCGATCTATTGACAGAGACAGGAAAATTAGGTGCTAAGCCTTGTAGCGCACCAATGACTCCAACTTTACAACTGTTAGCAAGGGATAGTGAGTTGTTTGAAGATCCAGAGAGATACAGGAAATTGGTAGGAAAATTGAACTACCTTACAGTCACTCGTCCTGACATTGCTTATGCCGTTAGTGTGATAAGTCAGTTTATGTCTTCCCCAACTGTTGCTCATTGGGAAGCCTTGGAACAAATCTTGTGTTATCCAAGGGCGCTCAGAAGAGGTTTGCTATATGGTAATCATGGGCATTTGAATGTTGAATGTTTTTCAGATGCCAACTGGGCTGGATCTAAGGTTGACAGGAGGTCAACTACTGGATATTGCGTTTTTATTGGAGGAAATTTGGTGTCTTGGAGAAGCAAGAAGCAGAGTGTAGTTTCTCGATCTAGTGCTGAATCCGAATACAGAGCCATGGCACAATCAATATGTGAGGTAATGTGGATACTTCAATTTCTAGATGAGACAGATTTTAAGACCTCCACGCTGCGAAATTGTGGTGTGATAATCAAGCCGCTCTTCATATTGCTTCTAACTGGTGTTTCATGAGCGGACCAAACATATTGAGATTGATTGTCACTTTATTCGTGAAAAATTCAACAACAGATCATCTCAACAGACACATCAAAGCGGAGAGCAGTTAGGAGATATTTTCACAAAAGCTCTGAATGGAGCTAGGATTGACTACATTTGTAACAAGTTGGGCATGATTAACATCTATACTCCAACTTGAGGGGGAGTGTTATGGAAAGTCAATCACCATGTTATGGAAAGTCAATCACTATATTATTTCTCTGTATATTTTGTATTCTGTATTCCTATTTAGGATTTCTTATTTAGGATTTCTTCCTAATTAGTAGAACACAAATTATAGGAACCAATTGTATATATATACTCATGCACAGATTAATTGAAATTAATAAGAATTATCTCTTTCTACACTCTCCATTATCATATCCTCTCTATCTCTCTATTCTCTCTCTCTTTCTAACACTGCCCCTAAACACAGCTATTCAGAGTATGATTTCTATCTCATCGCGTTGCACTTGCAGTCGCACATCGCCTCGCAATTGCAGTCACACAGCTCCTCGCACTTGCAGTCACACATCGCCTCATCAACTTGTCAACCCGTCCCAAGTCTAATCAATAACTATGTCTTGGTATTGTGATGAGTATATGGGCAAATAAGTCTTCATCCAGATCTGTTTATCCATCACAATCCTATGCCGTTTCAAAATTGATGCTATAGAAGTAACATCTGCTCGAAGTTTTAAAGCCTCCCTTCCAAGGAGATGTTTAGTTTGCAGATCTACAAACCCAACAATACAGATCTACTCGAAGTTTTAGCTTTCGATCCATTGTCAGTCACCTTGCGTTTTGTTCATTTTATCCTATTTATGATATGGGCAATGTGAGATTTATAGTCCAATTGATTCTTTCTTTTTTCTAAACTTTGTTTAAATTTTTTTTTTAACGGTCGTTTGTTCACGTGAATTGAAAATGGGTTTATTGCCTTTAATCCTCGCAAATAGATACCTAAAATTCTGTAGTTGAATGAGTTTTGGATCTTTGTTTAATTTTAGCTACTGTAGAAAGTTGTCCAGAGAGTTTTTTTTTTTAATTAATTGTTTAGAAATATCCCATTGTTAATTGAAGTTGTTCCTTCTTATTACTCTCTCCAAGTAAATTGTTGATCCAAAATACCTTTTAGATGTGGATTCTTTCAATCTTTAGTTTTTTTTTTTTTTTTTCCTTATGTATCTTGGTGTTGTAAATGAATCTGAGTTCTCTCTCACCCAGTCATCTGGGTATTATGATGAATGTGTTGATTAAATTTGGGTTCTCTCTCATGCACTTATCTGGTTATTGTGATAAATCTAGGTTTGATTGAAATATTATAGAAATTATTGATATTGTACATGAGTATTGTGATACATGATGATTTATATTTCTTATGATTTTAATTTTTTTTATTCTAAATGTTGATTTTCTTTTCTGTGTATATTAATTTTGATTGAAACACAAGTGGCTTTGATTTGTTATTAATTTTGGTTTATCACATTGAATGAAAAGAAAAGATAAAGAGATCATGGAGAGAGAAAATTATTTTTTATTATTAAAATACACGTGTCAGAGAAAAAAAATATATTTTATTGCATTAAAGCCAACATGGCATGTTCAGGTCAGCACTTGGCCGGAATTCCAAACGGAATTCGACCAGAAGGACTTTAGCTGATATAAAATTAAAGTTAAATGATTTTTGTGATAGAAATTGAAATTCAAGGACTTTATTGAAACAACCCCTAAAGTTCAAGGACAGTGGATGAAAATTACCCAGAATTTTCCTCTACAAATAGGAATTTGAGAACCTAGATATTACAAAAATATCACTCATAACTATGACCGCCGTAGCCTAACTATACCGTACCATACCACAGGAAGCTTCTCCCCTCCCCTCCCCCCACCAACCTCCCAACCAAAAAAAAAAAATCTGCCAATGAACTGGAACAAAAAATTGGACATTCTTCACTACCAGAAGGGTTTCACCTAAATACTCAACCACTCCAATCTGCCTGGAGCTTGCGGCATACAGTATTTCCTCTAAAAAAATATAATCCATCAAAACAGTAAATGTATCACCAGAACTTAGCAAAAATAAATAAATAAAAAAGCAAACATGTGAAAGGAAGCTATAACAGATTAGGACAATATATCTGAACACACTGCAAGTCACATAATTTGCTGTTCATTCAAATTTCAGTCTCAGGTTGACCTTTGAAAGACTACACTCATGCATAAATAGATTCTTGATTAGCATGTCAAACAGCTGGAAATGACTATTGTGTAACAAGTAAAATGAGAGAAATGAAGCTTGATCAATGATTAAGAGAATCAATTGCAAACCAAAAATATCAGTGAAAGTTATCTCACCATCATGATCAAACACCACCTGCAAAGAAAAATAATAACCAATTGATAAGTAACAATATCCACTTGGAAAATAAGAAAAAAAAAACTCAAATAAGTAACATGATAGCTAATGCACATATAATTTTGACTTTCATCATAAAATGCAAAACAGAAATACAAGCATAATGGAAAAATCATACCGCTACATGGGAAGGGATAAATTCCAGGACATCAATTACCTGCAAGATAAACAATAAGTAGTTGGAGAATTTGATAAATTTATCAGAATATAATTTAATTGGTTGATTTAATGTCATTATATTGGATGCACAAAATATTCAATAGACTTAAGAGTTAAGACCCCATCTTCATTGTATAGTCTACGATGCACGATTGTCAGAACCAGACCAAAACTGCTGGTCGATCCAGTCCAGTTGATAAACCCATTTTCTAAGAAAACCAACATTTACCCATTGAACTGGCTGAACAAATGGTGAACTGATCCATCAGGTCCTGGTTCAAGGGGTTTGAGCAGTTTAATGAGAGTGAAATAACAACTCTTTGAGCTGCCACATCACCTCACTAAAAAAAAAAAAAAAAAGAATATTTTTTTCTTGAAAAAAGAATTGAAACTCTGCTCTAAGTCTTGCTTAGTGAGATAATTACCATCTGGCCAGGTAATTAATTGTGCTGATTTTCTTCACAAATATTATTTAACAGCTCATTAAGAGAACAATAATTTTAACTATACTCTTATTTTCATAACATATGAAAATTTATAACATTTAAAATATAGTAAACTTGCTGTAATTTTCACTAATATAAATAATTTTATTATCATTTTAATTTTAATTTAACTATTTCCCCTATCACGCATTATAATTATTATTATTAATTCGATATTATTTTAAAGTTTTTATATCCTAATGAGAATTTAAATTATTTGTTATAAAATTTTATCAATTTGAAATTTAATTAAAGTTATCATATTACTTATGATCGTTAATAAAGATTTCTATTTTTTATATATTTATATACTTTTCAATATTTATTTGATTTAATTCTGGTTCTACCCCAGTTGAACCTTTTAACCATGACTCTTTGCTTTTACCAGTTTGCAGAACAGGCCAGGTTTGAATATCTTGATACAATGAATGTAGAAGTTCTAAATACTACATGATTGATTTGATTTTAAATTTGTTATCTAAGACAAATACAATACCGATAGCAAACTAAACTCACACAAAAGAAAACTATAACAGGTCAATGCTTTAATAAAATCCTCAAAAATAAAGTTGGAAAAAGAAAAAGAAATTTCACAATCCAATGAATGCCACTTACAAGTGATAGTGCTGAAAATATAGTTAAAACCCAATCCGCATTGCCATCTGCATGTGATAAATGACCATGGTGCAACTTTGCTGCTCTCAATCCAAAAAGAAGGGGAAAAAAGGAGCAGCTAATACATATTAGTGAAAAAGGATAGCAATCAGTTGATCTAATTTTCAGCGTAGATTGCATCTGTGCAGCAAAGGCAACAGTGATTTTTTAGGAATACATTGATCATAACAAATTCAAAGTTACAGACGAAACCATAAACACAAACCAGATTATGCTATGACTATTTTATGAGGTCTTAGAGTAGACCTTAAACACATCTGACTTAATAATATCTTCAACATACTTGTTCTACTTTTTTGATAAATTACCTGCCACACACAACTTAAGCTACACAAATATTAACTGCTATAAGATGTACATCATCCAATTGAAAGTTAGCTCTTTAAAAGATGTAGAGGCACCAGATGTAACAAGCATATAATAAAACTTACTCCATGTGATAATTGGAAACTTCATATTAGTCATATAAAACAGCCTATTGTCTAACTACATTATAAGAATCAGAAAAACAACAAAAACATCAGTAAAACAAGAACTTCAAATTCAGCATACAAAAAATTATTTGATATGTCAGAGTCAAATAAGCACTATGACATACCTAAAAGCTTGTAGTAAGCTCTGTAAATGACAGATGTGCCATCTATGAGCATTACTCTACCATTTGAAGAACTAGCATTCTCTGCTCTTTCTTCACACTTGACAGAATCCGAGACTGCTTCTTGATATGGCGTGCGCTCACTTTTGGAAGAGCTTAATTTATTACTTTGAGAAGTTGAGCAAACAACTTGAGGTAAAGCTGAACTTGTATTAGATAAACTAGAAAAGGCCTGAGAAGACAAATAAAACAAATAAAAATATTAAAATAAAACCCCCTAGAAAAGCCAGCATTAATAATATTTTTAAAATATAACAATAAATGTCTACTTCCTAATAGCCAACAAAAAATAATATAATTATATTAAACATGATCAGAATTTGTCAAAATCAGGAAGAGAGAAGCACCAAAGAAAAGCTCACAAAGTACCACCAAAATATAAGGCATAAGGAAGTACTGCAAGAAAGGAGTTAAATACTTTCAACTCGAATCAGAAACAGAAGCATAATTTCAGTGGGGAGTGTCATAAGAATATTCAGAAGCTCTAAAGGCAGAATTCCTAAATTAAATCCCTTTCTATCATCCAATTGCTAGTATATACCATGTAGGATAGACCTTCCCCTCCCACTCAGATTCTTCCTAGTCCTTAAGCAAGTGCTAAAACTTAAGAAGAGAAAAATCTCTGCAATAATTGGCAATTATGAATAACAACATAGAAGTAGAATGAAAAGTTATCAATTTATCACTGAATTTCCACCCAACTTTTTATCACTTTAAACTCAAGAAAGGGGGGGAAAAACCCACATCAAAGATATACGATTAATTAAAAATAAACAATAATTTCAAAAGGAATGAGAAAGGAAGCTCTTTAAAAATAAGGAAACCTCTTTTAGGGTTTAGGTATTTCATATTTGTTCTCTTATTTTGAGTGTTACCTTGTTAGATAAAATGGATGAAGGATGAATTGGGACAACTGTCTTGAGATTGGACAAGAAGTTTCTAACTCTCTGAACTCTTTTCAAGTTTCCCCCCAAGTAATTAAAGCTCCTCCACAAGGAATGAACACGAAGATTCAAGGACTGACTGTATGCCATGAATTCATAGCATTACTCCTCAGTGACTACGGCACAGCGAAAGAGCCTCTAAAGAGTGTGATGACCTGACATTCAAAATTGACTTGCTCATTTCAATGCAAATTGAATTCTTGATTTCAAAATTGAAGGAAATCGCTAAAAGTGGTAAAATAAGTGAATATTACACACTTAAACCAACATTTCTAAACCCTTCAAGAATTTAGACCTTACACTGTGTTTAGATGGAGTGAAGAGCCTTTCAAAGGTAAGGTGAGGTGACAAAAAAAAATCGGAATATTATTATATTTTAAAAGTTGTATTTATGCTGGCTAACTAATTTTAAATCTTTGTTATTTTTAAAATTTTTGAGATTAAATTATTAATAAATAAAATTTTTGATGTTAAATTATTTTTAAATTAAAAATAAAATTAATGACATTTTAATATTTTTATTAAAATTTATATTAATTTAATTGAAATTTTAATATAATTAATTCATGAATTTATTAAAATTTCAGTAATTAAATTATTTGATTTTAAAATCACAAAAATTAAATTATAAATTTAAACAAACTTATTTAGGGCCTGTTTAGTTTAACTGTTGAATACATATTATTGTTAGATAGTATTTATGTTAAGTGTTTGGTAAAATTATATTTAATTGTTGTTGTTGATATGTGAAATGACTAATAAGGATATATATCATATAATTTATTTTATTATTTAAATAAATATAAAATTATAAATTTATTATATTATATTATTTATTTTATTATTAAATTAAATATATAATTATTAAATTAATATATTATATTATTTAAATAAATATATAATTATTAATCTTTTATATTATATCATTTATTTTATTATTGAAATAAGAAAATAATTATATTTTTAAGATAATTAAATAATTTTAAAAATATAGACAAAATAATAAAATAATTATTATTGTTAATAGAAAAATTTATAATTAATTTTAAGTTTTTAGATATAAATAAATATTTTATATTTTATGTTATTAATTAAAAGTATTTTAACAAAGTTAAAATACGTTAATTAAAATATTAAAATTATAAATAAAAAATAAAAATATTAATAATATTAATTTTTAAATTAAATAAAAAATGATAATATGTTCAAAATAAAAAATAAAACTAAATCACTAATGAGAAACTAAAATGATAGGTATCATATCGTCTATTTTTTTAAGATAAAGACTTAAATTATAAATTTAAACAAACCTTAAAAGACTAATCTAAACACACACACACCCCTTAAAAGACTAATCAATCCACCACACACAAACATAGGAGAGAGTAGTTTTCAGTTTAAATCGAAAAATCGAATGATATTGAGTCAATTCAGTTTAATCAGTTCGGTTTTAAAACTTAATTGGTTCGGTTAGATTTATAATTTTAATAATTTCAGTTAATCAGTTCAGTTTGATTATTTTCATAAAAAATTAAAAAAAATTGAACCGAACCTAAATTATTAATATATATATTAAGGAAATCAAAGAAAACCGAACCGAACCATAAGATTTAGGTTTGATCAGTTTAAAATCGAACCGAACCCAATTGAAAATCAAATGCTCAATTTATAAATTTCAGTTTGATCGATTTAAAATCGAACTGAACCGATATTTATCGGTTTGATTCGATTCGATTTTCTCTTATTAATCGATTGGTTCGATTTTTAAAATTTTTTATTTTCGATTTTTGATTTTATCGGTTCGGTTCGATTCATAACTGAACTGACCGTTTGCGCGCTCGCGCGCACACACACATATTAATTAAAATTAAACCTAAAAAATGACTTCACAAAAGTGTAACATAATTTAATAAAAATCTTAAAAAATTGTATTTAAATATTTTTAAATTTGAACTACTAAAATCTTATTTCATACCAAAAAAAAATTATCTAAATTTTCTTTTATTACATATTTTAAAAATTTAAAAATTTTTAAGTTTGTAATTTCATGTATTATAAAATTCTGCCCATCTTATTATATATCTCTAAAAAATAATATTTTTAATTAAATTTTTGGTTAAATTAGAAAAAGAATGAATTATTTTTTTATAAAATTAAATTAATATATATTTACATAATTATTCACTAGAAAATTATTTATAAAATTTAAACATTTATTTTAAAATATTTTTTATTTTTAAAATCCAAAAATTTTAATGATAATATTTTAAAAACTGCCATGTGATGTGCGTGTGTTTTTTTCTTTTATCTTCTCTGTACTTTTATTAGTATATGCTACTTAATTTAAAAAATAATAGAAAATAATCTATTAATAAAATTATTTAAAAAATTTAAAATTTATATTTTCTGTCAAATACTTGCTACTAAAAATTTATATATTAACATTCGACATAAAATTATAATTAATTTAAAATATACCATTAATAAAATTTTATAAAATGATTATGAAAATATAAAATATAAAAATATATATTATTAAAATAAAATAATAAAGGGTTTGTGCTATAGGTAAGTAAAATGACCGGTAATAGATCTGCTTGAGATATTAAGTCATAATAAAATTTATCAACTAATAAATAATATTTGATTTTTTTTTTTCAAAATTACTTAGAGTTCAAACTCTAAAAACTTCAATTTTAATATTAGCAATGTTCCATTTTTTTAAAATTATTTATTTTGCATAATAGTGTTAATCCATCCATGAGCTTATTTGATTTAAGATATTAAAAGAGTATTTGCCATATAAGCTAGCTAAATTAATTTATAAATTCTAAAAATAAATTAATTTATTTATTAATAATAATTTTTAAATTTATAAATTGAGCTTATTTGTTAAAAAAAATATGAGTGACCAACTTTTCATTTTGATATTTATGAGTTAATTTAATTAAATATTTTATTATATTATTATCATTTAATTTTTTAAATTTATATTTTTTAATAATATATAATATATATAATTGTATGAATAATGGGTGAACTTTTAAACGAATAAATATATCCTTATTATACTTATAAAATTACTATTCACGAAATACTATCACTATTTAAATAAATCAAAAAAATAAAATCCTAAAGTATTAGAATTCTAATGCTATAAAAATTGTAATTAAATTAAAATTCTCAGTAATAAAAAAATTTCAAACATTCCTCTTCTTTTAAAAATGCTATTAACTTAATTAATTAATATAAAATTTATTAGATATAATTAAATTATTTGAAAATCAATTTTATATAATTAATTTTCAATAATAATTAGAATTCAAAGAGAATTGGAATTTAGATTCCACTTCATAATGGCATCTATAATATAACTTTAACTTATTATTCTATTTCATATAATATTTATTATACAACCATAAATTTTTCTTAGTTAATGTTAAATCGTAAAATTTGTTAACAAAATTAAAATGATGACTGAATTTTTTACTATTAAAAATTGCACCGTCTTAATGTTTAATCATTATTTACATATAAATTAGCCCAATTCGAAAATTATTTAATAATTTTATTGACTAAAATAAAAACTGATTTTATATATGCATTTTTTTATATTTTCTAAATATATTACATACTTTTAATATCATTATATATATTTATAATTAAGATTATATATTGTAATTATAGGCTATATAAAAATCAATATTAAATTTCATTCTTTTATCTTTTCTTCTAAGTTTTAATTATAAATATATTAAATTATATTGTAATTTTTAATTATAAATATTTTAACGCACATATATATAATATAATATAATATATTTAATCCTTAATTATATATATCCCACAATAATTAAAATTTATATAATTAAAAATAATTAAAAAGTATACTATATATGATATATTGTGTATCAATAGCTAGCTTTAAAACTTGATGTAATTTATATATTATAACAATGAAGTAGTTGATTTAATTGGCTATATAATTTTAAAAAATTATAATAATAAATAACTAAATTTAATTAGTTAATGAAAACTAAAATTAATTTTAAAATGGGTAGGATTCTCTTTAAATTATTTATGATATTAAAAAATTAAAAACACTTAATTAAATTATATAAAATCATGAATTAAAAAGAAAAAAAAAAGAGTTATTTTTCTACTAAAATTCTACTTAAATTTGCAAGTATATATATATATATATATATATATATATATATATTAATAAAATAAAATTATTATAAAATTCAAAAACAAAATAATAATAATAATAGTTTTATTTAAGATGAATTGTATATAGTTATTACCCTTTTAATTTATCAAATAGGAATAATTTTAATAAACGATAATTTTATTTTTGGAGATTCAGGAATGAAAATTTGTCATTAATTACATTTAGCAACAACATTTTTATTGCTAATATTTTAAGCAATAAAAGGTGATTTATATAAAGCCAACGCTAATAAATTCTAACGATGATTTATCCTTGCTAATACTTTTAACAGCAAGATGTTATACAAATTCGATGCTAATAATTTTTAGTGACGCATGATCCATCACTAATATTTTAAGTATATAATCTATTTCAATTCAAGATCGTCTCTTATAATTTTTGGCGAATATTTATTTATTGTTAAATCTATAAAAAATTTTCAATTTTTAATATTATTACAATTAATATAAAATAAAATTTTGATTTTTTTTTATAATGATTGCAATTATACTAAAAATCCTATTATAATTCTATATTATTATTCGTATAAGTATTATTATTTTATTAAAAATTATTTAGTTTATTATAATAAAGTTAATAAACAACATTAAATATTGAATCTCACTTATATTAATTTATTTTTTAATTATTATAAATATGTATGAATTTATAATATTAAATTATAAAATACTATTAAAAATTATTTAATTAAAATAATTATAAATTTATTATTAAAATTAAGAATAGATATAAAATTCTAATCTTATTCAATAACAAATATTTTATGTATTATAAATTTTAGCTAATTTTTTTAAATATTAGTAACCGATATCTTTTATATTTACACATTCTATTTTCATGGTGCAATAAAATTCAAGCTTAATTAACTTTGATTTATAATATGATTTTCTTTTCTTTTTTACTATATTTTTTTGTGTCTTTTCTTTCATGGGTAAAATCTATTTATAAGTCTTTAAATTTTAAGTTTTTGTGCGTCATAAGTATCATTTTTATGATAATAGTTGCAAGTAAAATGTGATTATTAGAATTTTATTATTATTGTCAATGTCAAATGAAACAAATATTTCTGCAAATTCAATGATATTTATATAGGCTAAAATAGAGATTTTCCTATTTTTTCATATTTAATATTCATGCATCTTATAATATTTGGGATGATTAATATCATTTTTACATAAAAAAGTGCATTTAACATGTAATTATATGAGATTTTAATTTCTTTTAAGTCTATTTAGTTAAAATGTAGATTAATTTTAATTTGTTAACATTTTCATGTTCATGAACATATGTTTTATTTTTAGTTTATTAGTTAATCTTAATTAGGTTGTTGATTTCGACAATAAGGTTACAAGAAAATTTAATTATATTTTTACATATATTTATGTGAAAAGATATGTGTATTTAAATATAATTTTAAATTGTTATGTTTTAGATTTTTAAAATAATTAATTTTTTTTTTACAAAAATTGCATTGCACGTTATCTACACTCATTGTATGTATTCATAATTTTAATATTTTTATATAAAAATTTTTATTATTTTTTATGTAATATAATATTATTATAATATATTGATTTTTACTATGATAATATAATAATTTTTCTTTTTTTTTTTTGACATGCATATTAATGTGTACTTTTAATTTTTAAATTAAGTTAATAAAAATAAAAGTATATCAAAGAAAATAAAATTTATAAAAGGGAAATTTATTATGAAAATTTTATTATAATAATATAATTTTATAATTAGTATTTTATAAATATATAAATTTAATTATTTATTATTTTATTAGCTTATATATTTTTATGTTAAATTTTTTTAATAATAAAATATTAAGTTTATCAAAACTAATTAGTTTTTAATATTTTATAATTTTTATAAACATATATAATTAGCGTGAAAAATGTAAACTTTTTTTTAACCCTATTAAAGAATTTGTATATATAAAATAGTAAAATACATTTCATTTAGTGCAATTTTATATAATATTAATCTTTTTTATTTATAGTTATTTAAGTATTAATTTTTTATTTTATTTACTAAAATTAATTGTAAGCACCACATCAATAAATATTACTATTATTAATTTTTATTTGTATATAATATTTTATATAATTTCATTTTTTTATGATATGGAGAAAAAATTTTAAAATAAGGTTGATAAATATTTAATATTAATAAATAAAATTTTCTTTTTATATAAAAAATTAAAAATCTAGGTTAATAAAATAAAAAATATTGATATTAGTATATTACTATTTTTAACTGGATTGATTATTGAAAAAAAAAAAAAAAATATATATATATATATATATATAAACAATTATTCGGTTCAAAGTAAAATACTTTGTTAAGTTAACTTATAACATATTTTAAATTAATTTTTATAATTATTTTTAAAAATTAAATATCAAATTTCAATAAAAAAATTATTAAATAGAAAAAAATAAAAATTCTATTACATGATGCAATGTTTATATTCATATAAAAATTTGACTATTTTTATATAAATATTAATTTATATTTATATTTAAATATAAATTTATAAAGTTAAAATAACAATTCTATATTCAAAATATGGTTCTTACTATTTGCGAAGTTAGGATAAGATTATAGAATTAAAAAATTACTATATTTTTTATATGTGTACATTAATGTTTTAAAATTTTTAATAATATATCATTTAAAAAAATTAATATACTCAATATTTTAAATAATATATATTTATCCATTTAAAATTTTTCTCATATATAAATTTATTATATGCATAATTATATATTATTTTAAAATTGTTAAATCGAATAATTTTATTATATATTATACATTATAATTAATTTTTTAATTATTTTTCGGTTGTTTATATATAGACACACACTTATGTATTACTATAATAATTAAGAATTTTATAAATATATTTATAATTAAAAATACAAATTTATTTCATATGAAATATTTTTAATAAGAAATTAAATTAAAAGAAATTTTCAAAAAAATTAATAAAAAAATTTATATGTTTAGCTGACAAAATTTTTTCCTATTTTTTTTACATAAATTTAAATATTATTGTATTAAAATAATTTCTTATAAATAATTATAATTAAGATAGAGATAAAATTTTATTAAAAAAGTTATTCATATAAATAAAATAGTTTCTATTTTTGTAAATAATATAAATCATGAAAGTAGTTTTATAAAATTTTATTTTAAATTATATTATAATAAAAATTTAACTAAGTATAATTTAAATATAAGTAGAATTAAGAATTTTAAATTTATATAAACTCTAAAATTATATATATAATTAAATTTTAAGTTATAAGAATTTTAAATTCATATAAGTTCTAAAATTAAATTAAATAACAAAAAATTTAATTATAAATATTACAAATAAAGAAGGGCAATTTGATTAAAACCAATATTTTCTCCTCCTTTCATATATATATATATATATATATAATAAATTTTAAGATAATATTATCAATAATAATGATAATTAAAAGAGAAATAAAAAAAATTAAATAATAATTAATATAAAGGAGATCTCTTTATTTAATTTTTTTAAATAAATAATACAACTTTAACATTTATAAACAATACTACTTTAACATTTATAAACATTTATAATACTCCTTATAAACAATACTACTTTAACATTTATAATTTAAATTATTATTTTAATTAAAAATTAAATTTTAAAAAATAAAGATATTTTGTAATTAAATGTAATATTTAAAAATTATTTATTATATTTTTTTTAAATTTATTTATATAAAAATATTATTTATCATATGTTACCCTCCATAATAATTTTAATAATAATAGTTTAAAAAATAATTTAAAAGATAATAATAATAATAATAATAAGTCATTGATGACTATTAGTTTAAAGAAAATTAATTATTAATTTATAAGCTAATAATCAGCTATTATAAAATTTAATCAACTATAAATTTTTCAGATTTTTAATAAATAATTTTATCATATTATATTTTCTACTATTTTTATTATGAAATCCTTATTAAAAATTTTGAGAGATAAAAAGTATAGTTTACATAAAAATTATAAAAATAAATTTTAGAAATTTGATTTATTTATAATTATTATGTATTATTTTTTATGTTAATAATTTAATATTCTTTTTATTTTGCTTTATTAAGATTAATTAACGCTCATTATTATTATTATCATTATGGTCAACTTATGACCATTTAATTGAAATTGCTAAATAAATATGAAATATTTTACCACTATAAAATTGAATTTAAATACTTTTATTACTATTTTTCAATTAAATAATTTTGAATTGTAAATCAATTTTTGATTTAAATAGTTTTCATTTGTTTTTCTATATATAGTATATCATATAAGACATTTGATACATATTAAGGACTATTCTCTCATCAAGTATTTTCATTTCACCTAAATACTCTCAAATAATTTTTTAATTTATACTATTTTTATTATTTTTTTCAAATGTTATAAATTATCATTCTCAAAATTTATTTGTTTAAATATATTTAATTAATATTTATTTAATTATTAATTTTTTATAAATTTCTTATTTAATATTTCTTAAACTTTTGGATATTTTATTTTATTATAATTATATATTGAATGCAATTATAATTAATAGTTTGATAATCTATATTTTATTATTATTAATTTTAAGTATAATTATTTTTAAATTTTAATTAAATATCCATATTTCTATATATAAATTATTTCTTAACTAAGAATTTCAAAGATAAATTACAAATATGATTACATATAAAATTTAACTATGAATAAAGATGATTAAAAAAATTAAAATTATAGTATTAAAATTATAGAATATGTTTTTTAAAAAATAATTTATATTTTTAATATTTATTATATTAATAAAAAATTGTGATATTTTAAAATTTTGATATTTATAAAATATATTTATTTTATATTATAAATTTACGTAAACTGATAACACTTTTGTCAAATAATTATTTTATAAAAAATATATCAAATTAATAAAAAAAATTACACTCAAACATAGTATTCTTTAAAAAAAAATAAAATGTTATTTTAAACTAATGAATATGTTATACATTTTCATTATTATTAAAATCAAATAATTTAATTTATTATTAGTAATTTAATATTTTTTATAATATTAATAATAAAAAATATTATATTTTTATATTTTTAAAATAATATTATTTTCTTATTAATTTAATATATTTTCTATAATTTACAAAAAAAAATAAATATTGATTTATATAAATTATAAGATAAAATATAAATATTTTATGAAATTAAATTTTTTTAAATAAAATACTTTTATTACATTTTAAACAAAATAATAATGGAAACATCTATCGATATATGTATAAAAAGATTTAAATAGGTGTTTTAATTTATTATATCATAAATTAATTAAAATTTTATTATTATAATAAGTAAAATTTTATTCAAATTAAATTAAAAAATAAAAATTATAAATATTAATATTATTTTCATTAAAATTAAGACCGTTTGTAATTAAATACAATATTTAAAAATTATTCATATTATTTATAAATATTAATTATTATTTAATTATTTTATTTCTCTTTTAATTATTATTAGTATTTACAATGCTACATTAATATTTATGATTTAAATTATTATTTTTTTTTAATTTAATTTTTTAAAATTAATATTTTTTATGATTAAATGTAATATTTAAAAATTATTTATACTATTTTTTTATAAATTTATTTATATAAAAATATTATTTGTCACATATTACCCTTAATAATAATAATAATAATAATAATAATAATAATAATAATAATAATAGGCTTTTAATGGTCATTAATTTAAAAAAATTAACCATTACTTTGTGATCTTATAATTAATCATAAATATTCTCCTCTGTATTAATTATTATTATTATTATTATTATTATTATTATTATTATTATTATTGTTTTAATTATCATTGTAATTACAATACTATATTAATATTTATGATTTAACTTATTATTTTTTTTAAATTTAATTTTTAAAAATTAAAATATTTTATAATTAAATGTAATATTTAAAAATTATTTTTTAGTTTAGAAATTCTAATTATTATTTATTTTTTATTTCTCTTTTAATTATTATTATTATTTACATTAATACCTTAATATTCATGATTTAAATTATTATTATATATATAAAGCAGATAGGTATTCCTAAAAAATTGACACGTGGCACTTTCCTTGAAAAGTTCACCGCATCTCACATTTTAAAAATACTCTCATTTAAACTTATTATTATTCAAGTTTTTTATTTCTCTTTTAATTATTGTTATTATTTACAATACTACTTTAACATTTAATATTTAAATTATTATTTTCTTTAAAATTTAATTTTTTAAAAATTAAGACTCTTTGTAATTAAATACAATATTTAAAAATTATTTATATTATTTTAATACTAAATATTATTTAATTTTTTATTTTTGAATTATCATCATTATTTATAATACTATCTTAACATTTATAATTTAAATTATTATTTTCTTCAAAATTTAACTTTTAAAAATTAATACTTTTTATTGTTAAATGTAATATTTAAAAATTATTCACATTATATTTTTTTATAAATTTACTTATATAAAAATATTATTTACCATCTGTTACCTCAATAATAATAATAATAATAATTTTAAAAATAATAATAGTTTAAAATTAAAAAAATAATAATAATAATAAAAGCTTATTGATGACCATTAATTTAAAAATAAAATTGATTATTAATTTGTGATCACATAATTAATCATAAATATTCTCTTTTAAATTAATTATTATTTATTTTTTATTTATCTTTTAATTATCATTGTAATTTATTATACTACTTAATATTTATGATTTAAATTATTATTATTTTTATTTAATTTTTAAAATTAAGATATTTTATAATTAAATGTAATAATTAAAAATTATTTATATTATTTTATAAATACTAATTATTATTTAATTTTTAATTTATATTTTAATTATTATTATTTACAATACTACCTTAACATTTATGATTTAAATTATTATTTTCTTTAAAATTTAATTTTTAAAAATATGATATGATTAAATACAATATTTAAAAATTATTTATTTTATTTTTTTATAAATTTATTTATGTAAAAAATTATTTGCCATATGTTACTCTCTATAATAATAATAATAATAATAATAATATGTTATTGATGGCCATTAGTTTAAAGAAAATTGATCATTAATTTGTGATTTTATAATCAACTATCATATAATTTAATCGACCTTAAATTATTTTATATTTTGAATAAATATTTTTATTACATTATTATATTTTCTATTATTTTTATTATGAAATATTTGTTAAAAAATTGAGAGATAAAAAGTATAATATATAGAAAAAGTTATAAAAATAAAATATAAAAATTTGGCTTATTTATAATTAATATGTACTATTTTTTATGTTAATAATTTAATATTCTTTTTATTTCACTTCTCTAAGATTAATTAATACTTATTATTATTATCATTATGATCAAATTATGATGATTTATTTAAAATAGTTAAATAAATAGGAAACATTTTACAGTTATAAAAATTAAATTTTAATGCTTTTGTTATCTTTTTCAATTAAATAATATTTAATTGTAAATTAATTTTTATTTAAATAGTTTTCATTTGTTTGTCAATATGTAATACGTCATATGAGATATTACATATATATTAAGTACTATTTTCTCATTAAATATTTTCGTTTCACCTAAATGTTCTGTTATATTTTTTTTATTTACACTATTTTTTATTATTTTTTTCAAAAGCTATTATTTATTATTCTCAGAATTTATTTATTTATATATATTCAATTAATATTTATTTAATTATTAATTTTTTATAAAATTTTTATTTAATATTTCTTAAACTTTTGAATATTTTATTTTATTATAATTATATATCGAATACAATAATAACTAATATTTTAATTATCTATATTTTATTATCATTATTTTTCAATAGACTTATTTTTAAATTTTTGTTAAGTATCTATATTTTTATGTATAAATTATCTCTCAATTATATTTTTACATATAAGTAGAATTTTAAAGATAAATTATAAATATGATTGCATAAAAAATTTAGCTATAAATAAATATGATTAAAAATAATTAAAGTTACAGTATTAAAATTTTGAAATCTGTCTTTTGAAAAATAGTTTATATTTTTAATATTTATTATAATAATAAAAAATGATGGTATTTTAAAATTTTAATTTTTATGAAACGTATTTATTTTATATTATAAATTTATGTAAAGTGATAACCATCTTTGTCAAATAATTATCTTATAAAAAATATATCAGATCAATAAGAAAAACTACACTTAAGTATAGTATTTTTAAAAAATAATATAATAGAAAACTATTTTTAATCAATAATAATGTTATATATTTTCATTATTATTAAAATTAAATAATTCTATTTATTATTAGTAATTTAATTTTTTATTATATTAATAACGAAAAATATTATATTTATATATTTTTAAAATAATATTATTTTTTCATTAATTCAATGTGTTTTCTATAATTTATAAAAAATAAATATCGATTTGCATAAATTATTAGATAAAATATAAAAATTTCATGAAATTTAAATTATTTTTTAAATAAAGTATTTTTATTGCATTTTAAATGAAATAATTATAGAAACGACTATTAATATATGTGTAAAAAGAATTAAATAGGTATTTTAATTAATTACATTATAAATTAATTAAAAATTTATTATTATAACAGATAAAAATTTATTCAAATTAAATTAAATACAATAAATTTTTTAATTTAAAATTAATTTAATAATAATAATTTATTTTGTTGAAGATGTAATTAAAAATTAAATTATAAATTACCCATGCATAGCATAGGCATTATGCTTATACGGGCATTATGCTTGTACATATATAAAGTATGGTGGTATTCTCAAGAAAATGCCACGTGACACTTTTTTTGAGAAATTTATCACGTGTCACTTTCTATTAATAACTCTTTTTTATACTATTTTATAATAATAATAATTATTATTATTTTTATTTCTCTTTTAATTATTAATATTATTTACAATTCTACCATAACATTTATGATTTAAATTATTATTATTTTTTAAAATTTGATTTTCAAAAATTAAAATATTTTGTGAAAAAATGTGAAATTTAAAAATTATTTATATTATTTTTTTATAAATTCATTCACGTAAAAATATTATTTATCACATGTAACTAATAATAATAATAATAGTTTAAAATAAAAAATAATTTAACAACAACAATAATAATAATAATAATAATAATAATAATAATAAAAGTCAGCGATGGCCATTAATTTAAAAAAAATTGACCATTAATTTATGATATCATAATCAACTATCATATAATTTAATCAACCTTAAATTATTTGATATCTTTAATAAATATTTTTATTATATTGTTATATTTTCTATTATTTTTATTATGAAATATTCGTTAAAAAATTTGAGACACAAAAAATATAGTTTATATAAAAAGTTACAAAAATAAAATATAGAGATTTGATTTATTTATAATTAGTATGTATTGATTTTTATTTTAATAATTTAATATTTTTTTATTTAACTTTTCTAAGATTAATTAATACTTATTATTATTATCATTATAGCTAACTTGTGACTATTTAATTGAAATAGCCAAATAAATAAAAAAATATTTTACTATTATAAAAATTGAATTTAAATACTCTTGATTTGTATAAAAGATAAACATATATATATATATATATATATATATATATAGAGAGAGAGAGTAAAGTAAAGAAGTATTTCCAATAAGATGACACATGACTATTTCTTTAAAAAGTTTGTCTTGTTTTATATTCTATAAATACTCTCATTTATATTAATTATTATTTAATTTTTAAAATTTTCTTTTAATTGTCATTATTATTTACAATACTATCTTAACATTTATTATTTAAATTATTATTTCCTTTGAAATTTAATTTTTAAAAATTAAAACCTTTTTGCAATTATATACAATATTTAAAATTTATTTATATTATTTTATAAATACAAATTATTATTTAATTTTTTTAATTCTCTTTTGATTACTATTATTATTTACAATAATACCTTAACATTTATTATTTAAATTATCATTTTCTTTAAATTTTAATTTTTAAAAAATTAAGACCTTTTACTATTAAATGTAATATTTAAATATTATTTATATTATTTTTTTATAAATTCATTTATACAAAATTATTATTTGTCCCATGTTACTGATAATAATAATAATAATAATAATAATAATAAGTTATTGATGGCCATTAGTTTAAAAAAAATTGATAATTAATTTGTGATCTCATAATCCATCATAAATATTATCCTTTATACTAATTATTATTTAATTTTTTATTTCTCTTTTAATTATCATTGTTATTTACAATACCATATTAATATTTATGATTTAAATTATTTTTTTTAAATCTAATTTTAAAAATTAAGACATTTTGTAATTAAATATAATATTTAAAAATTACTTATATTATTTTATAAATACTAATTATTATTTAATTTTTTATTTCTCTTTTAATTATTATTACTATTTATAATACTATCTTAATATTTATGATTTATAATATTTTTTTCTTTAAAATTTAATTTTAAAAATTAAGACATTTTATTATTAAATGTAATATTTAAAAATTATTTATATTATTTTTTATAAATTTATTTATGTAAAAATTTTATTTGCCATATGTTACCCTCAATAATAATAATAATAAAATATCATTGATGGTCATTAGTTTAAAGAAAATTAATTATTAATTTGTGATTTCATAACAAACTATTATATAATTTAATCAACTTTAAATTATTTTATATATTTAATAAATATTTTTATTATATTGTTATATTTACTATTATTTTTATTATAGAATTCTTATTAAAAATTTTGAGAGATAAAAAGTGCAGGTTATATAAAAATAATATATAATATATATAATGCAAAGAGATATTTCCAAGAGAATGATACTTTTTTTAAATAAATTTATTACCTATCACATATCATAAATACTATCCTTTATACTAATTATTATTTAGCTTTTTATTTCTCTTTTAATTATCATTATTATTTATAATATTATCTTAACATTTATGATTTAAATTATTATTTCTTTAAAATTTAATTTTTAAAAATTAAGACATTTTGTAATAAAATATAATATTTAAAAATTATTTATATTATTTTATAAATATTAATTATTATTTGATTTTTTAATTTTCTTTTAATTATCATTGTTATTTGCAATACTACCTTAACATCTATGATTTAAATTATTATTTTCTTTAAGATTTGATTTTTAAAAAATTAAAACATTTTATGATTAAATATAATATTTAAAAATTATTTATATTATTTTTTTATAAATTTATTTATATAAAAATATTATTTACCACATGTGACCCTTAATAATAATATAATATAAAAAAATCAATCTTATTTTTTTAAATAAAATAATAAATTTTAAATAAATTTAATTCAATAAGTTAACTTGCATTTTTTTAATAATTTATTTTAATTTTTAAAAATGCATGTGTAGCACCATAAACACGGGCATCACACAAGCAGAAGTGAATGTGTAAATTTAAGTTAAAAGATTTTACCTATACACAACATCCATTTGCTTCTCCCTTAATAAAGCATTCAAATCTTTTTTTATCTCAAAAGTTTCCATATTATCCACCACTTCTTTAATTAATGAATATTTTGTTTTGTTTCTTTCCCTTTAGCAGGATAATAATCACCTCAAAGGTTAATTTCCTATTGCTCTCGACTTCAACAAAATTTTCAAGTCCAAAATCTTCCATCGATAAATTCTGTCTTTTCCCTTTGTATTCTTAAAAGAATTTATAAATTTCATATTTTTAACATAAATCTAAATAATAAAAAAATAAAAAAAAAAAAAGAAATCAAAACTCAAAAATTACTTAAAAGCTCTCCCTCCTCTTTTTTAAGTGACTCGTCATCACTTGAGTCCCCGTACAAAATAACATCAACCGATACATTAAAATATTGTTGTTCCAAAGAAAAATCAAGGTACCCAAGTGCTTTAATAAAAAGGAGGAAACCAAAAGATATAAAGACATGAATATATATATTCCACAAGACATGAAAATATAAATTAGCTGAATAAACAATAGATACGTACCAAAGAGGAAAGGGGAAGAAAAGGGAGGCATCAGTAGAAACCCTAATCTTGGAGTTTCCACATCTCGAGAGACTTAGAAAGAATTAAAGAGAGAGAAGAAAAATGATATCAATGAGTCTTAGAAAGAATTAAAGAGAGAGAAGAAAAATGATATCAATGAGTTTAATAATCAAGATAGGGAATGAAGAATATTGGGCCAATCAACAATTATTTAATTTAAGTTAAATCCATACCCATATTAATAATTTTATGTATGTAAATATATTTCACAACTAGTAATTAAAAAAATGTTGGTCAATATATTTGTACATATATATTTCTTGTTAGACCAATTAATTGCTATATTCACTCGCCTATACCTAACTATTTAAAAACTTTTTAATTTAGTCTCAAATTCAATTATTAATTTTTGAAATTTTGTTTATCACTCTTTTTTATTTAGGTTAATAAAAAAAATTTTAATTTATTAGAACATTGTCCTATTAAATTTTTGTACTTTATTGAGTCAATTAATAAAAAAATTTTAATTTTTATTGGCTATGATATCATCATAATTTTAACTTAATTTAGAGAGTTTAGATAAATATTTTAAAAGTAATTTTTTGTGACTAGTATATTGCCCACAGTTTATTTTTAAAATTGATTATAAGACGAATATTAAAAATTAACATTCTTAGTTCATAAATTGTGTTGGGTCATAGTTTTTACAGTCCAATAAAATATGAAAAAATAATACAGGTCGCTAAATTGAGATATTTAAATTGATTAAAAGGTTATTAAATTACTAATATTCATTCACACGTTGGCTTAAAAATTGATCCATATTTTTTTTAATTGTTATAATAGTCACTATTATTTTTAATCAGCCAAATAAAGTAAAAATATTTTAAATGATTAACTATTAATCTATATTATATATAAATATACAAAGAGAGGGGAAAATATTAGTTTTACTCAAATTGCCCTTTATTCTTAAAATTAATTATAATTATATTTTTATTATTTAAATTAATTTTAAATTTTATATAAATTTAAAGTTTTTAATTTTAGAGTTTATATAAATTTAAAATTCTTAATATTACTTATATTTAAATTCAATTAAATATAAAATTTTATATAAAATAATTAATTAAAATAAGAAAAAAATAAAAAATAATATTAATCTATCCATTTTTTACAAAAATACAAAAAAAAATATTTATAGCGATAAATAAATACTTTGTCACTAATAATGCATATTTAATGATAATAACTTAAAAATATAAAAAAAATATTTATAATGACAGACAAATAATCCATCGTCAATAATGCATAATAAAAGAAAATAGCTCATCTATCTAATTCGTTGCTATTACTATTTAGCGACAAAAGATATGTTATTAATAATTTTAACAAATAATACATTTCAAATATTATTGTTGCTAATCTTTTGGAGATAGAAAATTTTGTCAATAAATCCTTTATGATATCAATTTTACATTATATTAAATTGTCATTAATAACTTTTAGTAATGAAATATTTATCACTAGACACTTAATAATTTATTTTAATATTATAATAATTAATATAAATTAAAATTTAATATTATTTTAATAATAATATACTAAAAACATATTATAATTCTTAATATAGTAATTCTATAATTATAATCCTATAAATATTATTAATTTTTTTTAAAAATTATTTAATTTATTTTAATAAAATTAAAATAAAGTTTTACAAAAATACTTCATAATTTATATTATTTATAAAAATATAAGAAGATATTTTATTTATATGTATTACTTTTTTAATGAATTCTAATAGATTTTTTTTTATTTTTATCTTATAATTATTTATGTAAAAATATTTTTATATAATATATTTGAATTGACATAAAAAAAAAAGAAAATAAATTATTTTTTATCAGTGAAACATATGAATTATTTTATTAAAGTTCTCTTTTAATTTAATTTCTTATAAATTCACTAAAAAATATTTCATATAAAATAAATTTATATTTTTTAATTATAATATATTTCTAAAATTCTTATTTATTGCATTAATGTATAGATAGTTCTAATTAAAATTGAATTTATAAGTCATTTCCTGCATTTTGAGTGTGTGTGTCTATATATATATATATATATGCAACAATGAAAAAATATTATAAAAAATTTTTATGTCTGTTGATTTATGAAAAAATATTTAATTAATATGTAATATGTAACAAAGTTATATGAATTTAAATTTTTTAAATAATATATAATTGTGCATAAAGTATATAAAACAAATTATTTATATGAGAAAAAAATTTGAATTGATAAATATTTATTATTTAAAAATTAATAATTAATCTAATATGTTAGGTTTGAGTTTAATTATAAAATTAATATAATTAACAGAATTTTTAGAATTTATAATATTATTTTTTTTAAATAGTTTATTATTAAAATTTAAAATTATTAATTTATGTGCATATAAAAAATATACTAATTTTTTAATTTTATTCTAACTTAGTAAAAAATAAATATGTATAAAAAGAATTAAACATTATACTTTAAATATAAAATTATTATTTCAATTTAATAAACAAACATGATTACCCGCGGCAAGCCACAAGTTAACACAATATTCTTTAATTAAATATATAAATAATATTTAATGATTTATATATATTTATATCATAAAATTACTTTGATAAAATTAATAAAATATCTATTTTGTTATGATTTGTTTATTATGTAAAATTCATACATATTATTGTATCTTATATATAAACGAAAGAACGTAGCGATGATAATAAGAATGTTCTAAAAAAATTCTTTTAAAGTTAGAAAAAAAAAATAAAAATTTGATTAAATGAGAGTGACTAATTTTGTTAAATTTGGAGTCAATTACATTTGGCAAAACACATTAATCATCATTCAGTTAATTTCTAGGATTTTATTTTTAGGAATTTTTTTTTTTTTTTTTTGTTATTAAATATAAAATTGATTAAAAATAACAAATATAAATTCTTTCAATAATACAAATATATTTAGAATAACCATATTTTTTATAGAATAATATTAAACAGTTATCTCATTAGAATTTTGTTGAATTTAATTACTATTTTTAAAATGTAATATCTTTTAATTTTTTTAATTCTTGATTAACTTGTAATTTATCTTGTATTATGATTTTTTTACCGCGTAAAATAATATAATTATTCACTTATGAGACTTGGTAGAATTTGAAGATGGACTTGCATTTATAATAAGAGCATAATGACTCTTTCATTATTATTAAAAAAGAAAAAAAATGCAAGATAATAAGGCTAAAGAGTACGATAACATTTTACTATTTAATTTATAATTTAATTAAATTTATTTAAATTATATGAAAATATTTAGATTTATTGTATGTCTACTAATAAATTTAATATTTAGATAAATACATTTGTATTATGTGAATCAATGAAAATTGATTTTCTATGATTGAATATGAAATTATTGTGCTTTGATGATAGTGTTTTCCTTCTCTCTTAATGATGTCAAAAGAAAGAGATCATAATTACCTGTGATTTACTATATCTAACACCATTATTTATCTAGAACTCAAGCATAATTACCTGTGATTTACTTACGGGTAGTGTAATATTTTTTAATTAATTATATATATATTATAAAAAATTAATTTTTATATACATAAATCGTTTGAATATGATAAAAAAAAAACAAAATTTTTTATGATATGTCTCAATGAATATATAAATAGTTAATATGTTCAAAAAATGTTCACTTACCAATCAAATTACTATAATATAATATTTTTTAATATTATATTGACATTTTAAAGTACAAATGCATATATTATCATGCTAAAGTTAAGTTATCCCATATATTTTTAAGGAGAAAATGTAAAAAATAAAAATAAAAAATAAACTTTAACAAAACAAATTTTATTTTTACTTGTGTATGCCTTAAATTACATCACGTGAAGTGCATAATATCAATAAATCAAGGGGGAAAAAACTAAGAAACGTAATTAAGAATATATCCATCACATATTGTATTATATTACATTTTTTTAATGAAATGGTATTTTTACTATTTTTAGGAATAATGAAAGTGCTTTTTTTTAATATATTAATATAATAAATGATGGTGGTAAAAGCAGTAAATTTTTAATTTTGTTATTTTATTAGCAATAGCAAATTTGATAATAAGATCCTATTTGATTCAATTCTAGGCTAAAATTTATTTTATTTGTAAATAAATTTTATAATAGAATTTAATTACAAATGAATTTATTTGTTTAGTATATTTTATATTAAATATAGAATTCATTTCAAATGAAATAAATTTTATATTTGTAATAAATAAAATAAAATGATATATGATAAGAGAATAATTTTATCACTTGAAATATATATGATTTTAAGTTTAAAATTCATTTGTAAAATTTATCAATTTTGATGGATTTTGGTTTAGTTATAATAAATTTTATGAAATTGATAATTAAGAATTTCAAATGAATTTTTATTTAAACCAAACACTAAAATTTTAGATTTATAAACGAATTCTATAAAATTTTGTGAAATTTATTTATACCAAACACTACCTAGCATAATTTTTCTAATTTTTTCGTTACTTGTATCATCAAATATCAATGAACTAATTGATTGTTTCAAATGATTTCTTCAATTGAATACATTTTAATAAGTTATATGTTTCTTTGGATCCAAAATTAAAGTGCAATTAAATTTTAAATAAAAGACTTTATACTAAATGTGTATACATATATATATAAAGCAGACATATTTTTCCCTGGTACTGCCACATAGGATTTTAAAATAATTATATTTATGTCATGCTGCATTATTTAAAGTAGTCAAAATTTTTCCTGTGCCAAGTAGCAATATTAAATTGAATTTATTGCTAGCAATATTTTCTCCTTCCCACATGTGCCAATTATATTAAATTGAATTTATTGCTAATAATTTTTTCCCTTATCTCTTTTGTCAATTTTATTGATAGCAATTTTTTTTCATTATTTAATTTTTAAGTTATAATATAAATTTAACTTTTTACTGCATAAATACACATAAAAAGGATATTCAATATGCCTAAATACACATATCTTTTTTTATCAATATCAAAATTTAATTTCTTGAGTACAATAAATTAAGGAAATAATATTCTATTATCTGTTATCAAAATTCTATCATTTGTGAATTGTAATGATTCTTCATATTTGAAGTGAGGCAAAGAAGTCATTATAAGCCATGTGTCTTCATTTGGAGGTTATACCACAAACATATTATTAGATCAGTACTACAATATCAAATTTACAAATCAAACACTAGCTTTATCCGTCATGAGATTCACCTCAATAAATAAAACATGTGTCATGACCCAACCTATGGGCCGGACCGGCACTAGGACCTGGGCCAGCCTAAAGCCCCCGAGGCCCGTAGTAAACCTAACTATTCATTAATCCAACTCTAAGGCCCATTTGGGCCCAATATTAAGAAATCATGGACCTTTCAACGGGGAGTTTTTGACTCACCCGACCTGTAAACAAAATATAACATCAATTGGGGAGCTCAGCTCACCCTCCACATACTCATCAGCATAAAAATAAATGGGAGCTCAGCTCCCTCATTCAATCCATCAAACATGCATAGAATATTAAGTTTATAGGTCCAAAATAACAATTTAGTTTACAGACCCAATTCAAATAATGTTTCTATCACATGCGAAAATTCTAGGAGTAAATAAAATTACATAAATATTGATAAACAACCTGCGAGGGAGAAAAGCAGGTTAACCACAATAAAATCCTCCTGTAGCCTGGAAAAAATATTGAAGAGTAAAATATCAATTTTAACCATAATCTCTATAACTATCTAAAACTAATGCAACATGTGGAGTGAAATGCAACATCAACAATATTTTCACATCATAACAGCAAAAAGGTAATTTGGAGCACTCACACACCCAGTAGTATCAATCATAATATATGGGATCCCCTCTCTTAAATCCAACTGTGTGGTGTGAAGAACTCAAGCGGACTTAATAAACCAAATCGGGGTCCCAGCGAAGAACTCAAGCCGTGACTACCCCCTAAGGATCGGGTCCCAGCAAAGAACTCAAGCCGTGACTACCCGTCTTATCCATAGTTCACACCACATCACACGCACGCCAACGCACGCACACTGCTCCAAATTACCACAATAACATCCAAGGCACTTTAACAGTTATGAATGCAATATAAATCGTGCCTAGAGTTTAACTACATAAATATATACATATAAGTGATGCATGGGCATGCTTGAACATATAATAATATCGAAATTACAATTAAAATTAATATTTTACTTCGGAGGAAGAGAAGCTCACTGACAATTACATTACAATTATTTAATACAAATGACTCAATATCAATTAAGAAAAGACCAAATCGAAAATCAGTCTCCCTATACCTAGGACCTACCCAACCCGCAAAAGGGCTCAAAACACACTTCTATATCCACAATCCATATATCCACAACTCAATCACATCACAGGCCCATCAAATCAGTCATCCATCACAATATGTAAAATTTCAATTTAGTCCTTATAATTGATCATTTTTGCAAAACTGCCCAAATAAGCTCTAAAAATTCTAAAACTTTGCCTCGCGGTCTTTACCAATATTACTAAGCTATTGCAAAAAGAATTATAATTTTCTAAGTTACCACGAATATTTTATGGATTTTTAATCCTATTTAAGCATTACAAAATTACGAACAAGCAAGGTTCGGGTTTACCTTTGCCGATTCTGACTTTGGGGACGCGCTCGGGATGTCTAACAATAGGGGGGTAGCCAAAACTTCGGTCCAATTTGGAGACTTTTAAGATACCTACACGAAGCCCATAACACGGGGGTTAGTATATAAATTTTTCAGAATTTTCTAAGCTCATTAAATGCTCGGAAAAATACTGTGAAGTTTCGTGGGACCCACCGAAAAACGGTGTCAGAAAAATTTGAAATTTATGTCGCCGTGAAGCTCTCGACGAGTGGAGCGCTCTGGTACTCTCTGTTTTCTCGTGGGGTTCACGGTTTGTGAGAAATCTAGACCGAAAGTCAAAATGGGCTAAAATTTCCCAGGCAAAAATTGAACAAACCGCTCGATGGATTTCGGTGTTCTTGGTGTCTATGGAAAGCTCTCGACGAGTAGATGAGTTTAGACACAAGACGGATTTTGGCGGAAAGTGAAGGGAGGTGAGAGAAAAGAGAGAGAGAAGGGGAGAAGGTAGGACGCGAGCGGGGAAGGGAAGAAGAAAAAGAAAAAGAAAAGGCCGGTCCGATTCAATCGGTCCGATCCGGTCCGGTTCGATTCGGCCGGTTCGATTCAGGATAGAAAATTTTTGAATTTTTACTTTACCTCGGGACCGAAAAAGAGGTCCAAAAATTTCGAAAAAATTTCAGAAAACTCAGAAAAATTCGTAGATTCCAAATATATTTTTAGTTTTACCACGTGGTCTTTAAATTAATTTTTTTTAAATCATCAAAGTTTATATTTTCGGAAAATAGAACCCGATTTTTAAAATCCGAAAAATCTCAAAAAATTTCCTAAAATTTAAATAAAATTAAAATACCAATAATGCTCATAAAATAATAAAATTTAAAATTTTGGGGTGTTACATTGCCTCCCATAGTATTAAAAATAAATAAATAAATAAATACAGTTTTTGTTTAACTAGCATTTTAATAGAATGATTATATTATTGCAAAAGAACATGTCCAAAAAAATGATCTTCTTAGTAAGGAAGGTTTCCCATATTCTTTGAAAATAAAGTTGAAATATATTTCTTTTTACATAAATTAAATAAAAAATCAACAATCCCAACAAGAAACAGAGTACAGAACCGAGTGTAACCAAGTCAAATAAAAAAAACATAGTAAAATTATCATAAAGAGTGGCAGAAGAAGTAGGAATCCAAAAAGAATCACAAGGGAGATTGTTATATTAAAGCAAATTACTAATAAAATGAAGGAGAAAGAATAAAAAAATGGTAACTATAAAAAAGACACTGCATTTTCAGTATTTTTCTAAAGAGTTTAAATATATAATTATTATATAACTTCTAAATTTAAATATCTTTAATTTTTTTAAATGAAAGGTCAACATTAAATTTTATTTATATTTCCTAAATAGTTTTAATTAAATTTATTTTTCTTTAAAATATATGTTCTAAATTAGAACCAATAATCAAGGATATTTGAATATTTATGAGAGATTAATAATTGAATTTTTTTAAAAGATGTCTAATTATTAAAGGTTATTTAAAAAAAGATCAAAATTAAATTTTATCTATATTTTCTAAATAGTTGTAATATATAATTATTATATAATTTAATTTTCTAAATACAATTCTTAATTAATATGATCTTTCAAATTTAAATAATGAAAAATTATTAATTACTATAATTAGGTTTAATTTTCTTTAAAATATCTGTTTAAAATTATAACTAAGAATCAGGAGATATTTGAATTTTTTTTTAGAAATTAATGATAAAAATTTTCATTAAGTTTAATTTCCTTTAAAATATATGCTTTAAATTAAAATCAGGAATCATGGGATATTTGAATTCTTATGAGAAATTAATGATTGAAATTTTAAAGGTAATTAATCTTTAATTAAAAAAAATAAAATGTCAATATTAAATTTTATTTATATTTCCTAAATAGTTTTAATTAAATTTAATTTCTTTTAAAATATCTACTCTAAATTAAGACAAGATTCTTGGTGATTAAGATATATATATATATATACCCGATAATTAGGTTTAATTTCCTTTAAAATATATGTCTAAAATTAAAACTAAGAATTATGAAATATTTGAATTTTTTTTAGAAATTAATGATAAAAATTTTCATTAAGTTTAATTTCCTTTAAAATGTATACTCTAAATTAAAATCAGGAATCAGTTGATATATTTTTAATTATATACTAAATCATATATATATATAATGAATTATGAAAAAAATGAAATGAAATAAAAATTTATTTTCATAGTTATGGAAAATAAAAAATTTATATCAATATTCAATTTTCATTTTTTTAATATTTTTTATAGTATATTAATAAATAATTAATATTATTACTTTAGTTAATATTAATTATGTTATATTGTTTTATTATCATTTAGAAAAATTAATTAATGATATAATTTTTTTAAATTACAATTAAGTTATTAATTTCTTAATTATGTGTATATAAGTTACAAACTATTTACTTAGTTATTACTTTAATATTGTAATAAGTAGCTATTATTATTATTATCATTATTACAAATATGTAGAAATCTCAATTTAATTAGATATAAGAAAAACTCTTTATTATATATATATATAAAGGTTATATTTAATAATTATATTAATTAAAATAATTAATTATTACCATTACTGGTACCATTAATTATTTTTATTATTACCATTATTATCACAATTTTTATGGTTAACTAATTAAAAATATTAGACATATTTTAATAATTTTATAAATTTCTCATTTAATGATTATTAAATTTTTAATTATTTCATTTAATTATAAAAATTTAAGAATTATATATATATATATATTAAAATTAATAAAATAATTTAAAATTATGCTATGAAAGTAGTCACATGGAGTTAAATACTTTGCTTTCTCTCTCTTTTATATATTTAATAATTTTTAATTTACTTTGATGTTATATTATTTTTATTTATCTTATTTTAGTATTTATTTAAAATAGACATATTTTTAATTATATATTGAATGCTATATAAAATAAATTATGAAAAACTGAAATGAAATAAAAATTTATTTTCATAGTTATGGTAAACAATAAATTTATATTAATATTCAATTTTCATTATTTTTTTGATATTTTTTATAGTATATTAATAAATAATTAATATTATTAATTTAGTTAATATTTATCATGTTATGTTATATTATTTTATTATTATTTAGAAAAATTAATTAATGATACAATTTCTATAAATTATGATTAAATTATTAATTTCCTAATTATGTACATGTAAGATACAAATTATATAATTATTACATTTTAATATTATAATAAGTAGCTATTATTATTATTATTATCATTACAAATATATAGAAAAACTTAATTTAATTAGAGATAAGAAAAATTAAGAGTTAATTATATTAATTTATTAATTATACTCAATGAACACACATATGCTAATTTATGTATATTTCATGTTCGCTTTCTGATGAAGAGGTTATTCGGATTTTATAAAACAAATTCAAGAAGAGATAGGATTTTAAATTTATCATATTTATAGCAAGTAGTAATTTTTAATTAAATTTATTGATAAATTTTTTTCTATATTTCTTAAACAGTTACAATATATAATTATTATATAATTTTATTTTTAAATACGATTCTTAATTAATTTGATCTTTTAAATTTAAATAATAAAAAAATATTGATTATTAAATATAATTATTATTTATTACAGGTTTCTATTTTTTAATTTAAAAAGTCAATGATAGTTATTTAAAAGGAAAATGAAATATTTTTTAACATATTTACTATAATTAAATTTAGTATTTAATTGCTAATAATTTAACAACTCAAGACATTTAATTTTAAAATTCAACTAATATTATAATGATCATCAAATTATTACTATAACTAAAAGTTTAATTTTCTTTAAAATATTTGCTCTAAATTAGAATCAAACATATTTAAATTTTTATGAGAAATTAATGATTAATTTTTTTTAAACATGTCAAATTATTAAATGTAATGACTATTTATTAATTTTTAATTTTTAAAAAGAGAAAAATCAATATTAAGTATTTTATATATTTTTTAAACAGATATAATATAATTACTAACTATAATTATCACATGTTATTATGTTCTTAATTTTTAATTTAAAAAGTTAATTGCAATAAAATTAAGAGTTATATTTATTTTGAAGAAAAATTAATATTTAAAATTTTTTCTCTTCTTTTATGCATTTAATAAAATTTAATTTACTTTAATTTTATTTTTATTATTTTAAAATAATTGTATTTTTATTATATATGAAGAATAATTTATGGTCATTAAAAAAAATTTATGGTTATTAAATTTATTTATTTGAGGGTAATTATTAACATATTTAATTAAAATTTATTATTAATATTTTAAAATTTTAAATAATAATATTAAATTTTTTTAATTAAAAAATAATATATATATATATATATATATATATATATATATATATATATATATATTAACGCGGGTATTTCACTAGTTTCAAATAAAATAAAGAGATTTTTAAAAATAATAAAAAATTGCTCTCTTTATAATAATATAATAGTTTATATGATATTTTAATTTATTTTTTTTTGATAAAAGAATTAAAAAAAATAATTTTTTTTATAAGTACATGTACTCCATCATTTAATAAAATATTTATTTATCTATTTATATGACGATTGATTTTAGAAGTCTCTTTCTCCCCTTCACTGTCTTCTCTTCTTCCCATTCCTCTTTTAAGCCACAGCACTGAAGCAACTTGTCGCCGCAGCACAACACAACGTCGCCTGCCCTCAACCTTGCGCTGCTCATCGAAGCCGCATCACTGAAGCAACTTGTCGGTGCTCCTCGCTGGTGAGTACTCGAATTTTCACTTTTCAGTTAACATATCTTTGTGTTCATATTACAGCTGACAGGTTTTTTATTTTATTTTATTTTTGTTTCTATGTGAAGCTCTGTACGGTGGGTTTTGAATTGTTGATTTAATAATACAGAGTACCTGCGGTTGCATCTCAATTCTCCACTTTTCCTGTTTTGTTTAAACTCAGTTTTTCTTTATTGATTTTGATGATCAAATCAAGTGTGGTTAATGAAAGAAACCGGATTTAATCGTTTTCGGTCTATTTGGTTTTTATTATTTCGGTTTGGTTTTTATTATATCGGTTTGATTAATTTGGTTCGATTTAATATACCCTAAAACCGACCGACCTAACGCTAAACCCTTAAAACCTAATTGCTCTAAGCTGAATAAAACTGATTTTGGGAATGAGTTTTTGAAGATTTTCTATTCTAAGAACGTCCTGATTCGAAGATAGGTTTTATTCCTTTTCTGTGTTCTGCAGGGTAAATAATCTTTTTCATTGTTTTAACTTTCTCCTGTCTCTTTCAATCTATTCTAGTAGCTGAGAATTTTATACCCATGTTTTCGTTTCCATTGCAGTTGTTGTTTCCTGGGTTGTTAAGCAATGGCAAAGAGAGGAAGGAATCAAAAGAAGGATAACAGGAACTCTAAACCAAGTTCTCGTCATCGATATGTTCACCCAGAAGACATGCAGGATGAAATTGATGCTTGTAACTATCTCTTTTTCACTGATTTTTGTCTCTTTCAATATCAATATAATTTATGCATATACCTATATGTTTTGTCTGTCTTTATTTTATTTCTCGTTCAGTTCATGGACTTTGTTCGTTTTGTTTTTATGGAATTCTGAAAATCTATTTTGTAAGCTAATTCATGTTAAGTTCATTGCCTTTAAATGTATTGCTACCCAATTTCTACACATTTTTTGAATATCTTTTCTCCTCACTGCAAAAGTTATAGTTCATAAAAATACAGATTATGTATGTTTATTTTTCTGGATGCCTGCAGTTCACAAGCAGAGGGATATTATTCCACTGGATTTAAACGATGATGATGGGGAATCAATTGATGATGAAGAGGAGCCAGTTTTTGATGATGAGGTTTTGGTTTTCCCTTAATTATCATTCTGTAACATATGATTACTAGCTATTAATGTATTTTTGTTTGGTTAGTATGGTCTGTCTACTTAATACGGAATTAAGTTCAATTACTGGATACAGATTTTTTTTTAAATTAATGTTAATAGTAAGTAATATTGTTTACAGGATATTGATGATGATGATGATGATGAGGGTGATGATGAGGATGATGATGAAGATGATGACGATGCTCAGGATACTCAATTTGCTGCAAAAAGTAAGTACAATAATTTGAAATCTTTTCACCTTTTTTTCTTTTTAAGTTCAAAATATTGTGGGCGAATTCTGTAAGCAAAATAAGCTTGAGTTCTTTGTGTTAATCAATGTTACTGAAAAGAGTTCTGTATTATTTTGTTTTTTATAAATCAATTTGCATGCTTTATTTGGTGGGTGTTGTTCAATTGTTGAATGGTAACTCTTATTGCATTAATAGCTTGAGCAACATGTTAGATTGGACTTAAAAGTGAGTAGGTCTACCAGTTCCTACTGCTGCTTTCTCTTGCCGCTCATAAAACATCTTTAGGACAAAATGAGCTTAAATTTTTTGGTTGACTAGTTTTTTTTTTTTTTTTACATATCAATGTTTCAAGTACTAGTTTTTCTTTTTGCTTATGTGAGTTCTTATAATTGTCTGGACTGCATAGTTGGTAAATTTTCAATGAATATACTACTAATTTTTTGCAGTCAGAAAGCAACAAAAATATTTCAAAGAGAAATTTGGTGCAATTGATGATGAAATTCATGATGATGAGGAAGTAAATGATGTAGACAAGAAGGAAGTATGGGGTGTGAAAAAACCACAGTACTATGGCGGTCACGACTATGAGGTGAGGATATAAGCACAAAGTGTCATTGTTAATATCTCCTTCCCCATCCCCCATTCCGTTCCCCATTCCTCTTTGGTACCTATCGAGTACCTATCTATTGTCTTTTCGGTTAACTTATATTTCCATGTCGAAGATATATACTCATGTCTTTATATGCATTGTTTTCCCCTTTTTTTAAAGCACTAGGATTCTTTGATTTTTGTTTGGAATAACAATGTTTTAAAGTATTGGTTGATGTTATTTTGTAGGGAGACTCAAGTGATGATGAGGCACTTAAAGAAGAGGAGGAAGAGATTTTGAGAATGCAGAGGGAAAAGTCAAAGAATTTATCCATGGAAGACTTTGGGCTTGAAAATTTTGGTGATGATGAGAGCAATAGGGAATTAACCATGGAGGTGAACTTCTTGTTTTCTTGTTAATTTGACGATGTTGTTTCATGTTATTGAAACATATACAATTGTAAGTTTTATTAGCTAAAAGTGAATCATGACAAGGTGTATTTATTGTGCAGGAACTTTCAGTTAAAGGAAAAAGCAAAGCAAAAGATTCATTGCTCAAAGAAGTTGTGGATAATGTGGAGACTTTTGAGGTTCGAAAGGATTTGAATGCTTTGTCTAGAGAGGAACAAATGGAAGTTGTGTATAGGTAAAACTTTTTCACTTAAATTTACACATTCACTTGTTCTTTTGTGATATCAATATTTTATGGTTCTTCACATGCATGTGTATATTTGCACGCATACAAATATTAGTACTATCTAACTAAATTGATGAAAGTCAACAATTTTCAAATATCTAATTACTATGAAGACGAAAACAACACAAACATAGGCTTGATCAGAAGTAAAAATATTCTTCATCACTTTAGATTTTGGAATGAGTTGAATAATTGGCTTTCTAGCATTATTTTTTTTAAATCCGTTCACAATGCTTGGCCGGTTAAGCTAGTGCAAAGCTAGCCTGCATGGGCATCAGGGTTACAAAGTGTGGGGGAATGTTACGATCTTCCCAGTGTGGGATTTTTATATGGGGCATATATGGACTTGGGCTCTCCAACCTCAACAGTTAGCTTTTGGGGTGTGTTTCTCCTAAGTTCGTATTAGATGGGCAGCAACGAATTGGCTCCATAGAATTCAAAGGTTTTCTTTTACAGTGTAGGGATTCTAGCTTGCTTGGATTTAGCCAAGGCATTTAAGCCTATGTCTGATTTCACTCTGACATAACTACACATGTTGTTAGAAATTTAAAGAGGATGACAATGCATAGGTCATCATACGTAGAATAGGAAACATTTTTTTTTTGGTCTACAAGGCATTTCGTTTGTTTAAATTTCTGTCTATTTTGGTGTAATTGCAGAATTTAGGATTTGACGGGATATACTATAATATCAGTGTTGGTTTCAGTTTTTTGGAGTTATTAATTGGTCAGATCCGTCATATCCATATAATCCCCCATTTTATCGTTTGGCATATTTGGTTGCCACCCAAAGCTTGAAAGAGTTCATTGTATCTTTTCAATGGCTTGTTGGTAATGGATCGGCTTTTAATTTTTCCATCTACTTGTCTGTGGTCCTCTTTGGCTTTGCTAGATGTTGTTTCCCATAATCTTTATCTAGCATATGGAAGACTGGTGTATTGTACATATGCTCATAATATGTTAATGGTTTTCAGATTTTTCTATGCAATGCTTCCAATTTCATGTTTTAGATGTGTTTCCTATTTTCCTCAACTATGATATTCCATATGTTGGTTAATATCTTTTGGTACAGTTCTGCGCCAGAATTAGTAGGTTTGCTTTCTGAGCTAAACGATGCACTTGAAGAACTTGAAAGTAGAGTTAATCCTCTATTAAGCATGGTATTCTTCCTTCTTCTTCTTATTCAAGCTTTTGTCTTACTTTCTTGTATGATGGCAACGGGTCGGGTATTTTCGGATACCCGACCAAAACCTATTAGGATGGGTTTAGATAGCATACAATCGAGTTTGAGATGGGTTCAGTTTTGAAAAATAATACCCGTGTCATGTTTAGGTTGAGTTCTAGTTTTATATGTTAAGTACCCGTTTATTTATATATATTATATTTTAAATAAATAGAATTTAAAATATACTGAACTTTTAAATAATAGAATTATTGAATTTTTAAAATATAAATTAGAGATAAAAAATATATTTTATGTAGATTATTAATTTAATTATATAAAGTTAAATGGGTTCAAGCATTATTCAGGTGATAGTAATCGGGTTTGGGACAGGTTCTAGTAATTTAAGATGAATTTTAATTGGGATTGAGATGGATTTGGGTATTTAGAATGATAATCAGGTTTGAATTCGGGTAGAGTGATTTTCGCAGTTACCCTACTCATTACCATTGCTCGGCTGTATCCAATCATGTATACTAAAGCTGTACAACTGAGTTTTTATTTCCTTGTCATAACTGCTGTTTCTCATTATATATTTTCTACCATATTGTGTGTTTCTCTTGGGGATTATGATGTTGCATCTTATTGATGTCTTTATGATCAGCATAATGTTTTTATGCTTTCTGTAGGTTAAAATGGGTGGAATTATACTGGAAGGTGGAGTACGCTATTTGGAGGTGAAGCAGCTTCTGTTACTGTCCTACTGCCAAGCCATAACATTCTATCTTCTTCTCAAGTCTGAAGGACATCCAGTCCGTGATCATCCTGTTATAGCTCGTCTTGTAGAGATCAAGGGCTTATTAGATAAGGTTTACTGTTCTCCTTAGAAAAACTAAATTGGTTTTTCATTGAATGTCAATTGATTTCTCTTTTTCAGATGTGTCCGTGTTCCTCTGTGTATTGACAAGTGTGACATGCATAATGCTGCTTGTTCATCGCAGAGGAATAATTCACTTGTATTAACTTGTTCATTTTATAGTCATGGGTTATAATGTCAAATGAATTAGAGCTCTGGGAGGGGATTTCCCATGAAATATTGATGTTTTTAAAATATTGGCAAGGACCCATCTTCAATTTGGTGTTTAATAACTAGACTTTTTTAGCTTTTAGCCTTTTGGATTTATCTTTTCTACTCATGTTGATTGAAGGTATTATTTCTTGGCGAAACTAAATGCTACACTTGCATTGAATAATAAATTATCATGTATTTATTTTGTTGAAATCAATTCCTCTAACATTGTGAGGTGTGGACTCTACAGTTGCAATTATTTAAGAGGTTTCTCTCACATCTTACAACTTAGTATTGTGTTACTCTCAACAGGTGAAACAGCTTGATGGGAATCTTCCATCAGAAATTGAGGAGTTTCTGAAGAAAAATTCTGAGGCTGAAACAGAGAAAAATAAAATCACTGGGAGTGTTGCACCTGCACTTGCATCTGAATCTGTCAGAAAAGATTATAGCTCTTTTCTTGCCTCAGCTGAACCTGATGCAAAAGAACCAGCGGAGGTGTTATAAAATGCAATTCTTGTTTAATCATCTTTTGTTTGTTTATCATTTAATTTGATTTCTCCTTTTCATACTACAGCGTTGTAGCACTCATGAGTTGGTAAAAAAGGAGGCTTCAGAGGATCATGTGAACAAAGAGAAAAAACATAAACGCAAGGTGAAGTCTTGATTGCAAACCATTGTTTGCATTATATTTTCCATTTAGTGTTCTTTCGCAAGTGGGTGCCACTTACTAACAATGTACTATCAATATTGGCAGATTGATCAAGTTGGTTTCCAAAGCATGGAAATGTTAAAAGCAAGAGCTGCACTTGAAGAAAAATTAAAACAGGATGGAGTTTTTAGTTCCTTTGCTCCAAAGCTTAAGAAAGCAAAGAAACGTGCAAAATCAGTGGATGGGTACTAGTTTTGTCTGCACTCCCTAATTTACTATAGTTTTGACTTTTGACTTTGTGAGGACTAACCCATGCATTTTGGATTTCAACAGACAATTTCAAACATATGATGATTTCGATGATGATACTTTAGATGCTGAGAAAGGAAATCATGGATTGAGAATGTTGAGTTCAAATAAACTCTCACAGCTTGTTTCTGCTAAACCAAATAAATCGAAGGTACACACTCTCAAACTTGATTCTTCCTTATCTATTTTGAGAGTGCTATGATCGATGTCTAATAATTACTCTTATGAGGAATTCGTCTTCAAGCCTGTCATCTAATTGAGAGCATATTGATTGCTCCACATAGTTTTACAGCTTACAGAAAAAGACATTGAATTTATTTTTACTAGTAAATATCTATGAAAGTTGAAATGTTTCTGATACATGTGTATGATGCTGGTTTCTTTCTCCTAAATTATATTTAAATCTGTAATTGTTGCTGAAACTGAAATTTAGGAGTTTCTTCTTTCTCCTGATGCTCTTTGAATGAGATGTTAAGGTCACATTTGTGTATAACCCTTTTTTTTCTCTTTGTATTGGGGGAAGGTCATTTCTGGTGATGATGATGTACCTAAGAGAGATGACATTGGAGAAAGAAGAAGGAAACATGAGCTCAAAGTGTTGGCCGGTGCTGGAATCAAGTCTGAGGATGATGCTGTAAATGAACTTGGTGCACTTGAGACTGATGAAGCCTCTGACATGGAGGAGGATGGTGATGCAGGAGTTTCAGAAGATGAATTCTACAAAGAAACAAAGGAAAAGAGGGATGCAAAAATAGCCGCTAAAGCTAAAATCTATAAAAGGTTTGTTTACACATGGTGTCTTGTGTGCCATATAAAATATTATTGTGCATTATCCACAATGTGTTGGTTTACAGGTGTTCACTATGAGGCACAATCTGACGTATCAAAGTTCTTTTTCAATTATGTTTGGATGGATGGGCTTGTGTCATTTTGTTTATCACCTGTGTTATTAGAATTTCTTTTTAACAACTCAAATTAAAACCTTAAGGTACTTGCCTTTGCTAGAAATTGACATTCTCTGCAAATATACCTCTTCTGCAGGAACCCAACAGTCCCATCTTTGCCTGAAATCGTTGATGGAAAACGGCAAATCACTTACCAGGTGAGAAAGCCTTATTTTCACCTACTTGTATTAACCATTCCCTATCTTGATTGAACTCATAGATATCATTTTCTTTTTCTATTTTGCCAAATTACATCAGATTGAGAAGAACAAAGGTCTGACCCGTCCACGGAAAAAAGACTTGAAAAATCCAAGGAAGAAATACAGGGTAATGTGAAAACTGCTTAATACTATTATATTTTCTTTTACATGCTACATTGAGTTATTTACCTGGCCCTCTCTCCATGTATCTGTAGACAAAGCATGATAAACAAGTGAAATGACGTAAAGGATAAGTGCAGCAGATCAAGAAACCTATTGGTCCTTACGGTGGCGAATTGTCTGGAATCAACACAGGAATTAGTCGAAGCATCAGATTTTGAAACGAAGTTGCATGTTGCTTTTGCAACTAATTCTGTTTGACAATCAGAAAAGATTTGCTGGATCATGTATCATTCAAGTCTTTTCATACTGAAATCTCCAACATGGCTGCATATCTTCTTTAGGGGAAATGTGAAACTTGGTTTTTTCAGTCTCACTTCCCTTGTATCAGAATACTTAAAATTCAAGTGGTAGTGTCATTTAGTAGATATTATCTTCAGCTTATTTTGTGATGACAGCTTATGCAGGGGTATGAAAATTTTGTTTGGCCATCTCTTGGGTAATCAGAATATTTGAAGACAATTGCTATATTGTACGGTTCATTCTATATCTAACTTGTTTGATATGAAATGAAGAAGCATATAGGTCTTAGTAAGATAAGGGGCTTAAGAATGAACACTGGGAAAACTTGAGCTTACCTGTTGCTGATTTGAGTTGCACTTCAATTCTGTTTCCACTTCCATTTCATGTGTAATGATTCACTAGAGCATAAAATTTCGCATCTCCTAGATTTAATTCTTTTGCCAATTTGACAATAACTACTATCTTCTCAGCAGCATTTCATCAAGCAAATTTTGAGCGACCATAGAAACTTGAAATAACGACAAATTATTCTCTACATAAACCATAGCATGTCACCATTTACATTAGACCATAAATTACAGAGAAAAAAAAGAAGGCCAAGTATTCAAACGAGAAGAAAAGCAAAATTTTCATGCGAAATAAAAGCAAGCTCTTTTTTTGGTTGTTTGGAAAATGCTGAATGTTGCATTGAAAAGCACTAGGAAAGTCGGGAGTACAGGCAAAGCGCAGCTCCTGGGGAGCGTTTACAATCCAATTACACGGCAAAGAATCATCAGCAGCATTGTTAGCTTTCTTGCTAACTTGAGAAAACGAAACATTATCAAAAAGGGGAGAATCATAGATCGGATGGTATGGACAGCGGCTTGAATCTCCCATAGACCGGGATTTACTAGCGCAAGCATTCTGAACGAGTGGCTAAAAAGGATGCTAGCTTGTGGCAATTGATTCTTTGCCCGGTAGCTAAGGATCCAGGGTCTCCTTAATAGCTTCAGCTTCTGAACGAGTGGCTGTGACAAATAGCATAGTGTTATCAGCAAACAAGACATTGATGAAAGTAGGAGAGTATCTTGACAACTTCATACCTTTATTGATCCTTTGTTGCTTGGCTCTATTAATAAGAGAAGACAAAACTTGCCAGATAAATAAAAATAAAGGTGATAAAGGATCACCTTGCTGAAGAACTCTAGAAGGGTAAAATTGCTGAGTAGGGCCGCCATGGACCAGATGGAGAAGCTGATTGTGGTGACTGCACGACTAGGTTCACCCAAGTCGGGTCAAAGAAAGAGCGAAGAAAAGTTTGATTGAGAAAGGACCATTCCACATGGTCATAGACCTTAGGCCTTATGCATATGAGTTTTATAGCCACGGAGACTTGTGATTGGTTGTCCTCAGATGATGGAAAAGCCTCATGTGCCACCACTATGTTATCCTGAATGTCCCTTGAAGGAATGAAAGCAGCTTGGTCCTGCGATATCAACAAATTCATCCAAGATTGTATTGATTGATAGAAACAACGCTTTTACATTTTGGAATGAATACAATATTTGTTCTATTAAGCTCTTTTAACATAAACCCATTTTCAAAAAAATCTTCAAACAGCATTACAAATATACCTTCCTACAACTTTCCAATTTTGCTAAAAGATGATGCCTGCAAAACTATATGGACCCGTAGCTTTCATAACACCCATATCAAAAACAGCCTGTTGAATCTCCACATCTGAGATTGGAGTAAGCAAAGCTCGGTTGATTTCAGGAGTCACAATGTAAGGCAAAGGGCGGTAACTTTACTTTCCCCTATTATATTTGAACTGCTATAATTTTTTTATTTTTTTTGAAAAAAGCAGTAATTTCTTCTCTGATTTTCCCTTTGGATTCAATCCAACTGCCTTCTTTGGATGGTGGATAGTGGGATTGGTTACCTTTAGTTAATAGCTCTTACACCTGAAACATAATTTGCAGATGCAATATGGGTACTAGGTATTATTTTTATCTTTGTTTCACCTGATTTCAATTCTATTCTGCCATAATTGTTTTCCAGAAGAAACCCACTTGAGGCCATCCAAAAACAAAGCATAGAGAAGCATCGGTAAAGCTAATATCATGGAAAATATTGAGTAGTACTTGCAGAATTTAGCAGTCTTGTTTTCAGTCATCAAATAGAGGAAAGGATGATGCAAATCACAAAGGCATGAAATATGGAGGCCTGGCCCTTGAAGATGGTTAGAATTGGATTCCCATCTTTGAATTCTTGAGGAAATAAACTTATTAGGCCAAATACACCTGAACTATTTGAATTTTGCTTATTAAACTCTGGTGACTTATTAAAAACCTAAATTTAAAAAGTCATTACAATTAAACAAAAAATTGCATAGTTAGCACATATCGTGTTTCCATGCCATAAGAAGTGAGTTAAGGTATTTGTTATCTCGTGGCCTTGTACTTTCCTTCTTCCTTAAAGTGAAGCCCTTTTTTCTTTCACTTCTCTCTTTAACTCTCTTTCCGCATGCATCTTTTTCTTTTTCTTCTCACCTTCTTCTTTTTCCCCTCTTTGATTATCAACACTTAGTCTCTTTTTTATACATCGTGTCCATGCTGAAACCCGAAGGTCAAAATAAAATATATACTAGTAGAAGCTTTACATGGTAAACGCAATATACTACTCTCTTATACTCTATTCTAGGAAACCAATATGTTTTAGGCTTTATATATCATTAGCATTTACATTTATTAGTAACTTGTTCTCATCCAAAAAGGTGCAAGTAGGCACCTCCATATTGTATGGTGCTAGTCCCTTGCGAATCCTATCAAATAACGTAATGTGAACCATGGCATTGACAAAACCATCCTCCATAACCATTATATAAATGATTTGAACGGTTGGTGATATTACCGTTAACATGATATAAATGATATATTTGGTGACATTGCTATTAACATGATATAAATGATATATTCTTTGCTAACAATTCATTGAATTTTGAATCGGGTGCATTTGAACAGATTCTTTTTGTGCACTTCTTTTTCCAAATATCGTCCCAAGCTGGCAGTAATGATGGTTTCACTGCATTGTCCTTTCTTCTATGTTTTCTTACAATTATTTTTGTTTTTGTTACACATGTTTCAGTCATTGTCTACCCATGCAATAACTTTTGGAGTTTGGATGAATTTATAGGGATAATCATGCTGACTGTCCAATCTGACTAGGTTTGCCTTGTAGGTTATCTTGTATGAGTACAAGCTTTCACTTGCAGAACAGTGGGCTAATCGATTGTGCAGATTGCATCAATTGTTGTTAGAGGTTCTTAATCCAAAAAACAACTCTTAACTTCAATTCACAACACCATTTTTCTTAGTCTCCTTTATAATTATAGGGATATCTATTAGTCTTCTTGATGGCCAATTCCATGCCTGTCAAGGGTGATACTGCTTTTTTTTTTTTATATATATAAAAAAAAAACCTTGAGGATAAGGAGACGGATAAATGAAGCATAGACAAACGAGCCATTAGTAAGGACAAAATAGGCAAATGCTCACTTGCTGGGGTCACTTGGAGGGAAATACTTATGATTATACTCATAAACTATCTTTGAAGTGGAGTTCTTAACAACTACCACTGCTGTTGGAATATCCGAAGAAAAGTTGTCTTCCTTTCTTGGGTTGAGTGATTCAGAAGAGAAACCTTTGTGAGGAAGATGGAAATGAGGCCGGAAAGCAAAGTAATCATTCAAGGCTTTGGATTTAAAATCGACCAATGAGGAAGAATCACTGTCATTGATCAGATTCTACCACACGATTGCCAAGCCAGCCTGGTAGAGAGCCTCCTCGCTACAACTCTCAACATCTTCTTCTTTCTTCTTTTCTTCTTCTTTTTCCTCTACTTCTTCTCCTCTACAAATGTTATAATTTTTCCTTTGGTATTGAAAACACCTAACATCCTGTTAAGGACATTTTGCATTAAATGTACATGTCCTTGAGCGTGTTTCTCAAATATTTCTTCTGTGCAAATTTGTGTTTAATATTTATGAATTTTTTAAGTTCATATGTTTAGTAAGTCTTGAAATAAATTTAGGCGTGTGAAAGGCAAGTAAAACTCAAATAGTTTAGGTATGTGATTACCAACTTATTACGGTGCTCATTATACAAGAAGCCAGTAAAAAAAATATCATCTCTGTAGTTTCAACTTTTTGCAAAGCAATATTCGACATGGTGGTGCAGCTGGATCAGAGACAATCATGGTAGTGTTGAGGCGGCGGCTGACTTGTGGGTTCTTGAATTTTTGATGGTTGAGAGTCAGAGTTGGAACCGATACTAATTCTAATGTAAGTTTTCATGAAAATCAAGGCAACAAGTATGCATGTACAATCTAATTATATTCTATCTACTCGTAATCAAGTTCTCAATATGTTACGTATCAATATGGTGATTAACTAATCTATTTGATTTTTTTATTACCATTTTAGAGATTCAGAATTCTTCAAGTTACACCCGACAAGAGAAAAATAACATTAATCATGCTGCCACGATGTTATAGTAAATTCACATATCATCTATCTTTAATTTTTTTTTTCTAACCATGTAAAATAGAAATTTCTTGTATTATTCACAATTATATTTTATTATAATTTTTAATAAATTTTTTATATGCAGAATTTTTTTGATAATCCATATTCCCAAAATAAGTGAAATCTTGTTATATATAAAATTTGAAATTAAATACGCTCATTTATTGTTATATTTATATATGAACACATATTAATATTTAAAATTAAAAACTATAATTCTATGGTATTTTTTTTTTTTAATTTATAAGATGCTAAAGAGTAAATTTTCACGAATAAGACGTGGGCTAATTTCGAGCTTGCTTATTGATGTTTGCACCAAATATTATTTTGGTTAAAAAAAAAAAAAAAAAACTCATGCAAAAAACTGAATTGTGGGGAAAATCATAACTAAGCCATGGTAATCGCTGCATGATTATTAAATCCGGCTCCATCTGAAAATCAATAAATACAAAAGATTAAAAGTTTAAAATATAAATGAGATTAATCAGAATTAAATCAATACATTATTCATCTAAATATTATTTAATAAATATTATATTATTAAAACTTAATATTATATTATTGAAAAAATTACAACAGCATATAATTTTAATGATAAATAATGTAATGTTTTTATACATTATGTAAATTTTTTATTTATTTCAATAATCTATTACATATTATTTTTCAAAAATAAAGTAATATTCATTTATTTTTTCAATCTAATATCATTGAAAATTAATTATAATATATATATATATATATATTACTTTTAAAAAATATATTTTTATTATTTAAAATACAAAAAGGTATGAATATCCACTCATTTATTTTATTATTGGTGTAAATAGTTTTAATTTTAATTTTAATTTTTTTCATATTTTAAATTTATTAAAGAGAATGAATAATAAAAATATTTAATTTTTTTGTAAACAAAAAATTTAAATTTCTAATCTAATACATAAATATTTAGTTATTAAATTACTAACCATTATAAATAACATATCATTATGGTTAATAACATCTCTATTAACACTATTGATATTATCATGGTTACTTTATCTTATAAGACTTACCACTCACTCACGCTACTGTTAAATATACTACTAGCAAACCATTATATTTATTAAAAAATACAACAATATCTCATGTCTGTATTATGGTTGCTTTTATGTTTTAATTAAATATTTACAACCTGTAATTGATTAATTTTGCATTAAAATGATATATATTATATTTTAAAAAATAAACAATGTATAAATTTACATATATTTGCCTTTGTGTCATAAATGACAAAGTAAGCGTAATAAGCAAATACAGTAAGTGTACCATCATCATGGCATCGTTGTATCATGGACGACGAAGTTGGAGAAAAAAAATATTGTTATTTAACTCACTGAAAATACATTAAGAATACTTAATTATTGTCAAAATTATTTTCAATAATATTAGATTTAAAAAATTAAAATCATAAAAATGTAGATGTTATATATATAGTTGTTATAGTTTTTCTATTTCACCCGTTGCTCAATAAGATCATAATGGTTCAATTAATTAATTTAATCCAATTTTTAAAATTATGAAAAAAATATAAACAAAATTATGAACACAATAATTAACAGAAGCGATGATAATGGCTGGAAAAAGAGGCTGAGATTGAATAAGAATAAAATACACTTCATTTATGCATTTTTAAATTTTTTTTTCTTTTTTAATTTTGTCCTCCCTTGTGATAATAAATTAAGATCATCATATTAATGAATTTTTACTTGCATTCACATATTTTTAACCAATGGCTATGTGCTTTTGCTGCTTTAATAAGAAAAGAGCGAATAGTACGGAAATGGTAGAAGAGCTTGTTGGTCAAAACACGGGGTATTGCACTTGGAAAAAAAAAACAATATTATTCATTACACTGTATAGAAGATAGTGCTTTGAAGCCATAGATGTAAATGTATTAGTATAAATATTGAAATTTTATAACACAAACAAAATGGGAACTTCAATTAATTAAATAGTCTGCAATTCAGAAATTTAATTTTTATTTTTAGTGTCTCTTCTAATGTCCAAGGTTACGCAATTGTTATCAAAAGAATTAAATTCTGATGATGAAATAATTAAATTCTATTAATTATGTAATTTCTAAACATTAAAATTAATTAAATAAAATTGTCTTTAATTACTTGATTCATTAACTGTAAATGTATTGTTATCCCATTTTCACATATTTATTTGCGCCAATAAAAAAAAACTTTTTAAGTTTTAAATATGGGTTTATTATTTTTTTTTTTAATTGGCCAATAAAAAATGTAAATCTTTTAAACTCTTGCTATAATTAAATTTTTTTAGGGTTGAATGTGAGAGTATTAAAAATATGTTCAGATTCAAACTACCCTTAATAAAAAATTAAAATTTTAGGAAATGGTAGCCTCTACTAGCCCTTCTCTTTTTTTTGTCACTGCCATTAAGAGGTTTAAAAAAAAAGTTAAATGCTTTATCTAGAGAAGAGCAAATGGACATGTATGTTGTGTATGCTAAAAGAATTATACAACTAGATGCGTATACACAAAGTTAAAATCTGATTAGTGTTTTACATCATAATTAGGATTCCTAATCCAATTAGGATTAGACCACACTTAAAATCCTAAATACATTAAAATAATGCTTGGCCTTAGCCCATTAAACTTTTTAATGATCACTTTTTTTAGCAAATTACAATGATATTACTGAAAAAGATTAAGTGGACGAAATACATAATAATCACTTTAATACTACAGCCTTATTACACACGAGTTGGTAAAATTACAAGCTTCAGATTATAAGTGAACAAAGAGAAGAAAAACCATAAAAAGGTGAAGTATTAACTGTGAACCATTGATTGCATTATATTTTTCATTCAAGAGTTCTTTTGCAAGTGAATGCCACTTATAATGTGGCAAATGTTGGACTCTCAATATTGGTAGATTGATCAAGTTGGTTTCAAAAGCATGGAAATGTTAAAAGTAAGAGTTGCACTCAAGGAAAAATTAAAACAGAAGGGAGTTTTTAGTTCATTTGCTCAAAAGCTCAATAAAGCAAAGAAATATGCTAAATCAGTGAATGGGAACTAGTTTTTTCTTTGATTTATTATAATTTTGACTTTTGACTTTATGAGGGCTAGCCCATACATTTTTTATTTCTACGGACAACTTCAGCATATGATGATTTTGAATGCTTTAGATGCTGATAAAGGAAATCATGGATTGAGTAATGGGCATACAAGCTTGTTGAGTTCAAATAAACTCCCATAGCTTGATTATGCCAAACCAAATAAATCAAAGGTACACCCTATCAAACTTGATTCTATTATTTTTTGGGAAAATGCTGTGATGGAACTGAAATGTGTTTTCAATTGATTTTTGTTGCATATAAGATTATCTATATTTCATGGTTTCATTGTTGAGAAATTCATCTTCAAACTGTCCTCTAATTAACACCATACTGATTGCTCCACATAGTTTTACAGCTTATAGAAAAAGACCTTGAATTTGAATGTAACTACAAATGTGCAAAGAAGATTGCTGAAATCCGCATAATTTTCCAAGGCCTCCTTAATTAATTGACCCTACTACAGCTCATGGAATCTTACCTTATTGAGGTAGAATCTTAATGATGAAGATGTATCCTATCTATCCCCTTGGGAATTCATATAATGGAGGATAAATTTATCTGGCATTTGGACCATCAGGAATTATATGGTTAAATCAGTTACTATCTAGCTAAGCAATTGCTTTATGTGGATTATGGTCTTCTCATGATCAATGCTAAGAGAAAAATTCCAAATGTTTTGCTGATTCTGCGGGGAAAGAGAATCATTGAGACATCTCTTCTTTGAATGCCCTCAACCAGTCACTATATGGTTTAATTCACCTTTTAAGCATTCCACTATGTTGAGGGGCTCTTTTATGGTAGAATTATGGGATCCTTTGATCAGACCACTATCACATTCAGAAAATAACAAAGAAGCAATTCAGTTGGTAGTGTTTCTGTTATGGAGCTTATGGAAAAGTTGAAATGAACATCTATTCAAAGGCCAGCAAAGATATTCATATGAAGTTATTGACAATGCGATAGTTGCTCATGAGGAAAGAGGAATTTATGTGAACAAATGCACAAAATAGAATGGTCCCTCAAGATACTCAGGTCTTCCATCACAGTTGGCTCCCACCTCCTTGAGATGGGTTTAAAGTGAACTATGATGCAGCTGTGGATAAGTAGCAGAACAGAGGTGTGATTGCAATAGTCATCTGAAAACACTTGGGCCACATTATCAATTGGCGCTGTGGTATTATATCACATCTTTGAGAGGCTCTACCACTGGAGACAATGGCATGCAAAGAAGCCCTCTTCTTCATTTCAGATAAACAACATCATGGGGTAAGGAGATTGCAAGATCATAGTGGATGCAATCAACAACAATGCTCCTCCTACTGCAATTTTTAGTTTAGTTCATGATATCAATGAAATTTATAACTCACTGAATGGCATTCTTTTCTCCTTTGTCAAAAGGGAAGGTATTAATGCCGCGCATTGTTTAGTGCAAAAAGCTCTTAGAAATTCTTCCTTCTGTAGCAATCCAGTGATCTAGAACCACTTTGTAAGAGTATTCCTTCTTGATTGTGCATAGATTTTCATCTCCAATAAAATAAAAAATAAACCTATATTTTTGTCCCTTTCAAAATTGTTTTTACTAGTGAATATGTATGAAAGTTGAAATGTTTTGACTCATATGTATGATGCAAGGGTTTTTTTCTTCCAAATTTATATTTGAATCAGAAATTGTTGCTGAAATTGAAATTTAGGAGTTTTTAGTTTGTCCGGATGCTCTTTGAATGATCATACTCTTAGTTGGTAAATTAATCTGGCAATAAGTTTGAACTCCCTGCTTCTTTGCACTTCCACAAACAGTTTTGTCAAGGATTGAATCATGGCTTGGATATCAATACTTTTTAAGAAATCCTGAACAAGTGGTAATTGGCATTGACGAGATGTTAAGGTCACATTTGTATAAAACCTTTTTTACCTCTTTCTATTGTGGGGAGGTCATCATTTCTGGTCACGATGATTTACATGAGAGAGATGATATTGGAGAAGGAAACATGAGCTCATAGTTTTGGCAGGTGTAGGAATCAAGTCTGAGGATGATCCTGTAAATGAACATGGCACACTTAAGAGTGATCAAGCCTCTGACATGGAGGAGGATAGTGATTCAGGAGTTTCAGAAGATGAATTCTACAAAGAAACAAAACAAAAGAGAGATGCAAAATAGCTGCTAAGCTAAAATCTATACAAAGTTTCTCATCCGCATTTTATCAAACAAGTTTCGACCGATCGTAGAAACTTGAAATAACCACAAATTATTCCATCATAAACCATAGCATGTCACTATTTACATTAGACCATAAATTACAGAAGAAGAAAAAAAAAAGAAATAAAAAAAGCTAAGTTTTCATGCGAAATAGAAGCTGGGTTTTCAGTTAATAGCTCATAAACCTGAAACATAATTTGCAGATTTAATACGGATATTGTTGACATCTTTATTTCACCTGATTTCTATTCTATTCTATTCTACTCTGCCATAATTTGTTTCCCTGGAGAAACCCACTCTAGACCATACGAAAAAAAAAAAACATGGAAAAGCAATATCAGATAAATCATCGAGTAGTACTTGCAGAATTTGGCAAGCTTGAGCTTGTTTTCAATCATCAAATAGAAAAAAGAAACCCGTGAAGGAAAAGATGATGCAAATCACAAAGGCATGAAATATGTTCGGAACTGGATTCCATATTTGTATTCTCGAGGAAATAAACTTATTATGGTGCCCATCATGAAAGAAGCTGATAAAATAATCTTCATCTCTGTAGTTTCAGCTTTCTGTGAAGCAATCTCGGACGCGTTGGCGCACCTGGATCAGAGACGATGGAGGTGGTGTTGATGTAATATATATTCAGAAAAAAAATACTTAAATCCACACAGGAGTAGGATTTCTTATTTCTTTGGTTCTTTCTTGTTCTTCAAGGATTTGTCTTTAATTGGCATGTAAATTATATCCCAATACATTGTTATTTAAGAATCCTTCTGACTTGGTGCACAAATTCATATAAAATCCAAAATTTATATTTTTCATATTTTACAAGAATTTTAGATAAATTTTTTATTTTTATTAAATAAATTTTATTTATATTTCTAATTTATTTAAGACTGTAAAATGCTTTCTATTTAGATTAGAATTTTTTAATTCATTCATATTTAGATTAGAATTTAAAATTATATAAATATAAATTATATTTTTATTATGTTCAAATTTTCATATTTATTTAATAAAGTTTCACCCTTAATAAAATTGATTTACTTTATTTTCTTTTTAAATTTTAAATTGAATCACATTTATTTTAAAATCTTAAATTAAATATTATTTATTTTTAAGGGTTTCACGCTAGACTACGTAACCTTCTCTGATTAGGCCAACTTAATATATATATATATATATAAGCACTTTCCTGGAAAAACAAAGTTTCAACTTTTCAAATTCTCGAGGGACAATAGGAGACCATGCAATGGAGGGTCGTCATTATTTTAGATCAGGGTTCATGCTCAATAAATCTCACCCACTACGTATCACCCGCAAACAGGCATATTTTATGCAACTGATTTCAAGCTACTTATCAATCTCTTTCTTCAGAACCTGCTTTAAAATTCAGTTTTATTTCTTGAAATTTCACAGGCTTGCTTGAATTATGAAGAATGTAATCCCAAGCTGTTAAAAAAAACTAGAGTTTCTAAAAAAGAGTTGAGGAAGCCCAGTTCTGATGTAGACTATTGGACTGAAATTTCTCTGCCAGTTGAGGAGAATGAACCTGATGCTAATATTGAATTGCAAGGGGAGGCTTTGAGACTCATGAAGGATGTTAGCATAATTACAGTAATTAGCATGATTATAGGAGATTTGTGTAGTATAATTACAGCAATTAGCATGATTATAAGAGATTTGTGTAGCATAATTACAGCAATTATTATTCTTGTCTAAATTAGCTCATATTCTCATGTATAAATAGATGTAATATCTCTGTAAATCTGACATAGATAAATACACAATCCTTTCCTTCATTACTTGTATTCTTTCTTCTAACATGGTATTAGAGCCATAAAGCTTTTATTTATAGTTTCTGGGGTCTCTCTTCTCTCTCTACAACCTGTTCTGGTTCATTTTTTCATTTCTGTTATTATACCATTTTTTTTCTCCTCATCTTGTTATCAATGGAGAAATCTGATACTTCAAAACCTATTGCAACAGTTTTGACTAGTTCCAACTATAATCTTTGGGTTCAAAGAATGAAAAGTTTTTTGATAGGTCGTAAGCTTTGGCGTATTGTTACTGGAGATATCACTACGCCGACAAGAGAGAACGATGAAACTGATGCAAAATTTGCTGACCGTCTTGAGGATTGGGATAGTAAAAATCATCAGATCATCACCTGGTTTCGCAATACCTTTGTCTCGTCCATCCACATTCAATTTGCTAATTATGACTCTGCAAAAGAAATCTGAGATTTTTTGGCTAATCGATATCAGACCACTGGACTTGCCCACTATTATCAGTTGTGGACTACTCTTCATAATTTGAAACAAGAAGCAGGTCAATCTGTGAATGATTTCTTGCCCAGGTCCAACCCATTTGGAATCAAATATCTCAGGCCAAAATCAGTGAAGATCATCTTCATCTCATTCAAGTTCTAATGGCTCTTCGATCAGAATATGAGGCCGTTCGAGCGTCCCTGCTACATCGAAATCCACTCCCATCATTGGATACTGCTATTCAAGAGATTATTTTTGAAGAGACTCGTCTCAGTTTGGATAATACTTCTCAATTTGAAACTGCTCTTGCAACTACTCGATCCTCATATCAGAAATCTGGCAATCAACTCTGTAAGAATTGTAATCAAATTGGTCATGCTTTTGCATATTGTCCTACTATAGAATGCAGATATTGTCATGGTTACGGTCATATTCTTGAACATTGTCCCACACGTCCTTTAAGACTAAAAGGAGGGCATTCTAAATTCAAGAATGTCTCAAAGCCTGGATCTTCCTCTGTCACTGATGTTGCTGCTACCGAGGGTTCTACTACCATCACCATGAGTGATCTTGAGGCACTATTCAAACAGGTTATCTCTTCTAATTCTCCTACTGCCATGTCTGCCACTCCGGGTAATTCTTATTGGCTTTTTGACTGCATGTTGTAATCATATGACCACTAATCTTAAATTCTTATCTTCTGCAAAACCTGTATCTTTCTTACCACCAATCCATACTGCAAATGGTACTAAAATGAACATCACACACACTGGTTATGTGTCTACCTCAAATCTTCATCTCTCTAACACCTATTATATCCCTAATTTGGCACTCAATCTTATTTCTGTTGGTCAGTTGTGTGAAAAAGGACTAAATGTTATTTTTTCTCCCCATGGTGTCCAGGTACAGGATCCACAAACGGGACAGATTCTTGGGGAGGGTCACAGAGTGGGTCGATTATTTGAGCTTGCGTCTTTACATCTTCCTCAGAGATTTGTGTTTGCAGCTACAATCCCTAATTCCTCCATTCACCAATGGCATCTTCGTCTTGGTCATGCTTCTGCCAGTAAAATTCAACCTTTAATTTCTCGTGGATTATTAAGATCTACTAAGTTTGAGTCATTTAATTGTTTAAATTGTCAGCTTGCAAAACAACCTGCATTATCTTTTTCTCATAATAATACTACTTCAGACACTCCTTTTGGTTTAATTCATTCTGACATTTGGGTTCCTTCTCTTATTTCTTCAATAAATGGTTTTCGTTATTTTGTGATATTTATTGATGATTATTCTCAGTTTACTTAGATATATTTTTTGAAACATGGATCTGAGTTATCATAAATTTACATTACATTTGCAAAAATGATTAAAACTCAGTTCTCTTGTGACATTAAAATTCTCCAAACAGACAATGCCATGGAATATAGGGATTCTTCTTTACTTCAGTTTCTTAGTCAACAAGGCACCGTTGTTCAACGTTCTTGTCCTCACACCTCTCAATAGAATGGGCGAGCCGAACGCAAGCATCACCATATTCTTGATTCTGTACGAATTCTTCTTCTTTCTGCCTCGTGTCCAGAAAAATTTTAGGAAGAAGCAGCTCTTCATGCTGTTTATATTATTAGCCGTCTTCCTACCCTGGTTCTTCATAATTATCTCCTTTTGAAAAGTAGTTTGGACAACCTCCTGACTATTCAATCCTTAAACCTTTTGGATGTGTTTCTTTTGTTATTTTACAACCTCATGAACATACCAAATTAGAAACCCGTGCTCGTCTATGTTGTTTTCTTGGTTATGGCATTGAACACAAAGGGTATCGTTGTTGGGATCATATTTCTAATAATTTACGCATCTCTCGTCATGTTACCTTTTGGGATAATACTATGTTCTCTTCTCTTTCCAAATTTCATCACTCTGTCAATACTGACTCTCTATTTTTCACTGACTCCTCCAAAGAGCTGTTTCCAAGTTCTGATCCAGGTGATTGTGATGTACTCAATATTAGCCCAACTACACCTACCCCTGTTGAATCTGCACCAGTTGTTGATCCAGTACCTGCGCCTGCATCTCCTCCTAGCACTACTCTTCGTCGTTCTACCCGTGTAAGAGAAACTCCTTATTATCTTTCTGATTTTCACTGTTACTCTACTATTGCAACCCTTCATGAGCCTCGTTCTTATCGTGAGGCAAGTACTGACCCTCTTTGGCAACAAGCTATGACGATTTAACTTGGGCTTTAGAGAAAACTCATACTTGGGATTTAGTTGATTTTCCACCAAACAAGACCCCTATTGGTTGCAAATGGATTTACAAAATCAAGACCCGTTCTGATGGAACTATTGAATGCTACAAAGCTCGCTTAGTAGCCAAAGGGTACACTCAAGAGTATGGTATCGACTATGAAGAAACTTTTGCTCCAAAGGGGTCCGATTAACATCTATTCGATCTCTTATCTATTCTCAGTCAGTAAATGGAAACTTTTCCAGATGAATGTCAAAAATACTTTTCTTCATGGTGATTTAACAGAAGAGGTTTATATGCATCATCCTCCTGGTTATCATTCTCCTCATAAGGTTTGCAAACTTCGGTGAGCCTTATATGGATTAAAACAAGCTCCCAGGGCCTGGTTTGCCAAATTTAGTTCCACTCTTGCTCAACTTGATTTTCTCTCTAGTCCACATGATTCTGCATTATTCACTCGCCGAACTGACAGTGGTATTGTTCTTCTGTTGCTTTATGTTGATGATATGATAATAATAGGAGATGATTCATCTGGTATTTCAGAGTTACAACATTATCTCAATCAGCATTTTGAAATGAAAGACCTGGGTTCTCTCAGCTATTTTTTGGGTCTTCAAGTTTCTCAAAATTCTGATGACTATTATCTATCTCAAGCCAAGTATGCATCCGACTTACTTTCCCGAGCAGGCATCACTGATAGCAAAACAGTATCAACCCCATTGGAGCTCAATTGCAAACTTACACCTCTTGATGGCACTCCTCTTGATGATCCTACTTTATATCGACAGCTTGACGGGAGTCTTGTTTATCTCACAGTTACTCGACCTGATATTTCATATGCTGTTCATCTAGTCAACCAGTTTATGTCTGCTCCTCGCTCAACTCATTTCTCTGCAGTACTTCGAATCCTTTGTTATATCAAAGGCACTCTTTTTCATGGTTTGCACTTTTTCGCTACCTCATAGTATTATATGGCTACTCTGATGCTGATTGGGCTGGTGATCTGACAGATCATCGCTCTACAACTGGTTATTGTTTCTTCTTGGGTAATTCTCTTATCTCTTGGCGTAGCAAAAAGCAAACTGTTGTTGCACGTTATAGCACAGAATCTGAATATCATGCTCTTGCTGATGCTACATCTGAATTACTTTGGTTACGGTGGTTATTAACTGATTTGGGTGTCACTCATTCTTCTGCCACAATGCTTCATTGCGATAATAGAAGTGTCATACAGATTTCTCATAATGATATATTTCATGAGCGTACTAAACACATCGAAATTGATTGTCATTTTGTACGTCATCATGTTGCTCATGGCATCATATGTTTGATTCCTGTCTCCTCTGTCAGCCAAACCACTGATATATTCACCAAAACGCATCCTCCTGCTCGCTTTCAGGATCTCTTAAGCAAACTCAAGTTGGCACCTGTGCTACCACTTTGAGTTTGAGGGGAGTGTTAGCATAATTACAGCAATTAGTATGATTATAGGAGATTTGTGTAGCATAATTACAGCAATTAGCATGATTATAGAAGATTTGTGTAGCATAATTACAGCAATTATTATTCTTGTCTAAATTAGGTCATATTCTCATGTATAAATAGATGTAATATCTCTGTAAATCTGACACAGATAAATACACAATCTTTCCTTCATTACTTGTATTCTTTCTTCTAATAAAGGAGATGGAAATACCCATTAATGAGATGAAAGAATCCCAGTTTTACGCAAAACTAACTGAGCAACTCAAAACAAGCATTACCCTTCAACACAATTTCAAGCGTGTCTTGGGATCTTATTCCCACATGACAATGGTGATTTATGCTTTAGGCACCGTGGAGTTTAGATTTCGCTCACAACATCAACTTGCAATAGCGATCCCATTAAAGCAGGATTTCCCCCATTGGATTGGTGAAATTGAGGTTTTTGATCCTGCTTTCTCTCCCAGAGATATAAAAGTATTGAAGAAGTTAGGTTGCAAGGTTGTGTCCGCTAACGATAGGTTTCGCAGAAAGGTTGAGAAGCCAACATTAATTTTCGCACCGTATCCTGTATTCTATTATTTGGGTTGCCTAGTAGAAGAAAATTGGTGCCCTTCTAAGATCAACAAAATGGTCCTGCTATCAAATGGCTTAAAAGATAGATTGAAAGGATTCAAATATAATAGACGAGAAGACAAATATGACGAAGAAGACATTCAAATAATGCGGTTTGTTGAGAGGATACAGAGGTACACGAAAGAGTTCAGATCCCAGCAAAATTTGGCTATTCATTCGAAGAATTCTCTTGGCATTTCTTTAATGCGAATCCAAACATTGATATGAAGAGGTTGCTCCCAGCTGGTATTTTCATTATCACTCCTTGAACTTGCTTGTCCTAATTTATTCCCCTAATAGTAATTAATCTGCATTCTTGTACTTCATGATCCAGGGTTATCTTTTAATAGGAGAAGATTATATCTGAGAAAGGTTATGACACAGTAACGCCATGTGATTTCAGAGAATATGAGAGGTAAGATTTTGAAACTTTCTGAAATTTCAGCAATTACCTTTGAATATGACAGGACTTAAAGAATTTGACAACATGCAGCTCTGCAGAGGGCAATTTTATGGTTGCATTTAAAGGGGATGAGCATGATCCAGAGCGCAAAGACTGGTCAGGATACTATGGTTACTATCGTGGTCCGTGTAAATACCGAGAGTCATCATTCCCCACACCTGCTGGTTGGGTGAAGCTTAATACAAGTGGTAAAGGTAGCGACGAAAGCAGCCCTGCAGGCTATGGCGGGATCTTTCACAATGAGAATAATGAGACTCTAGCATTTTACAACGGAAGTCTTCGAGAAATGGATGCAATAAGTGCAAGCTTAGAAGCAATTAGGCATGGCTTTAGGTGCATTAAGACTATGCCTGATGTTAAAAATCTGATTGTTGAAGGGGAAAACTTGAGTGTGATTGGCTGGGTGAATCGTTGTCCTGAGCCACCTGCAAGGATTCAAGAAGCACTTAGTGAAATTTTTGCTGATTCAAGAAGCATCAATGGTGCAATTTATCATGTATACGAGGAAGCCAATCATCCAGCAATTGCATTAGCAGAGAAGGGATCCAAGTTGGAGAATCCTTATGTTTGGATATCCCATTCATAATAGAGGGTGGATTACAACTACATAATAGTCAAATGTCTAGAATTTGGTTTTTCATAGTTTAATATAACAAAATATACACATGATCAAGTAAATTGTTACAGAATATGGGTGAAATTATTCTGAATAAATGGTTTATTCAACATTTTAAGTTGGCCATTGGGACTTGGGAGTCCAACCATCATCAAAAACATTGACCTCCAGTACTAAAGGTTTTTATAACTGAAAAATATTGCATAGGCAATCTATGAAATTAATCAATTTTAGAGAAAATCGGCTGAAATTCTTTTGCGTTGCTCATTTAAAGTCTCATTTTTGTCAAAGTTCTGTCAGAATTCCATAATGCTATGTGGCCTGAAAACTTTTGATGTTCATTGTTGTATCGACAGAAGCAGCATTTAAACTTAGCAGCTACTGATAAAAGTTAAGTGTTTTGTATTCAAATTTAGAAACCAAAGTCAGAACACAACAATTAAACTTAAAGTGTGTTTAGCATAGCTTATAAGCTTATTTAAGCTTATAAATATTTAGAATTTAAGCAATTGTGTGTTTTATTAAAGTAATTACAAGTGATTAATAAATAGCTAATATATATGATAAAATATAGATTAATAAAGGAATTATAAGTGATTAATAAATAACTAATATATATGATAAAATATAGATTATAAGCACATTTATTGTTAAAATTATTTAAAAAAATATTAAATAAAATATATGATAGAAATTATTGTTAAAATTATTTAAAAAAATATTAAATAAAATATATGATAGAAATTTAAAAATTAAATGAAGGTGACATGATAAAATATTTTGTCAATATAACTTATAAGCATTAAAAAAAACTTATAAGATTGGCTTATAAACCTAAAAAATATTATAAATAAATAAATAAACTTATTTTTGGAACATATAAGTTGATTTAACCAACTTGTAAGTCAATACAAATATTCTCTTAATTGTCTTTTAATGTGTTTCATTCACAATTTTAAAATTTATTTTTTATTATTCAAAGAAATTTTAAAATATATAAGCCATCAGTTTTTTACTTTAGTTGAATCCATAAAATTAACTTCTTAAATTTTTAGAATATAGGTTATTTAATTTTCTTATTTAATTGAATCAACAAATAAATATAATTATTTTAAATTTTCACTAGAAAATCTTTGAAGGGGCCAAATATGAGAGTATTAAAAATATACTCACATTCAAATTTACTCCTTGTTAAAAATTAAAATCTAAGTGGGGCAGTAACCCTTACCAGCCCCTTAAGTCCATCATTGATTGTGTTAAATAAACAACTTAGTCAAACTCAGCCACAGCTTAATTTTAACTCCAAAGCGAGGATAGACCCATGAATAATTAATCAGTGTGTTTTGGACATTGGTTATTCACTTGCAATCCTCACTCAGCTCTCCATGATCCTCTTCCCCAATTGCACAATGCTGATTGCATGTTTTCCTTTTCCTTTTCCTTTTCCTTTTCCTTTCCTTTTTTTTTTCTTCCATTACCCAAATCATCATCTTTTATTTTTGAAAATTTTGATACTTTTCCTCTGCAAAATCCATTTGTGAGCAATTTGGGTTGAAAATTAGGGTTGAAAGCTTTAAAAACGCAAACATATAGGAAAATTGATCGAATCAAATTAAATTATGTTTAGTTCCTTTCTTAATTTGGTTCGATTTGAAATCAAACCGACTAAATGCACATCCCTATTTCTAGATTGACAATTTTTAATACATGTGAAAGCATCCTTAACATGCTTCTATTTGATTGCCTCGAGATCTCTCATCAGAAAGTCAAAATCCCTAATCAAAGAACAACTCTACAATCAGATCTGATCCTCTTGAGTGCAGTTTAAGGAGACACCTGCAGCACAACTGCATCGAATCAGGAGCCTTCAGCAGCGGCAGCAGCCTTCTTCTCCTTCTGTTTATCCCTTTTTTTCTTGTTTTTTAGCGCATTCTTGCTCATTTGGCTGAATTGTTAATACATGTTGATAAGCAATTTAACAATGTGAAAATTGAAAATTACATAGATGAGCATAAAAATAGAATCTGTACTTACTCTGTACTGCTCCCTCCAAACAACTGCAATTGCAAAGTATAAAAATCATCAGAACAAGGAAAGCAAGGGAACCCAATAGAACAGTATAGAAACGTGCATGACTGGTTGAAAGTTCGGAACAGTTCGAAACATGGATGGCCAAAGATGAGCCAAAATGGTTTTTACGGCAGGAATAGTATCACATACAATTGGCTTATTTACTGAAATAAAATCTTCAAAATCCACTAGCCAACATAATTCAGTAAGACCACAAAAGTATAACTGCATGCAGAATTTCAGAACAGTGCTTATGATGGAGAGATTCCCTTCATCAATGGCCTGAATGAGGTGAGGTGCAAAGTCTTAACCCACAATATGTTGTTTCCATAGAGTAAATTGATACAATCTAATTCCTATAGTAAATGGATAGTTCTCCTTGCAACAAAACTGGCACTCAGTTATTATAAAACCTATATTAGCTATGATGTTTACTAATATAATAATTTTTTAAAAACCTATACATATAATTAAATTATTTGATACTATGTAAAAAAATTTTGAGTTATTACTCTCACAAAATATAATTGTCAAAGGTAATGAAATCATCATATTTTAAGAAATTTTATTTTATAAAAAATTTAACAAGAATAATAAAGTAATAGGTATGAAAAATTTTAAATATTTATTTATTGTATTGTACTAATTAAATTTTAATATTAATTATTATAAAATCTTAGTATTTTATTTAAATAATTAATTTTTATATTTAATTATTATATATAAATAAAATAATTATATATTATAAATTATTTTGATATACATGCAACACACGCACTTTAAAAGTTAATTTTAATAATAAATGTATTTATATCATATTTTTTATTAAATATATTAAATGCTTATTAGTTACTTAACTAAATACGTAATTATTTAAAATTTTAAATATTTAGAAATTCAAATTAGCATGGTAATTTATTAATTAATAAATGATATTAATTTTTTTAATTTTCTTAATTGAACTAAAAGCACATAAATATTTTATATAAAATTTAAACCGGAAACACTTCTATATTAAAATTCAATCCCATTTCGTTGTCCCCCTAAGCAAGGCTTTTTTTTTTAATTTTTTTATTCTGAAATTATTTTTTAATTTTTTTTTTTCACAACATACTAAAACAACACTCACATCTACTCTTAACATAACTGTGCTTTTTTTTTTTTCTTTTATTATTATTATTATTATTATTTTTAATTTTTTACTTTTTTTTCACAAGAATGCTAAACCACTCCATCCCCTCCAGGACTACATCATGCACTCAAGGCCCTTTTCCTTTAAGCATTATTTTTAAAAAAATATTTTTAATTTTAATTTATTTTAAATTTTCAATCAATTAAGTACAACTTATATAATTATTTATTTTTTTATATTTCATTATTCATGTGAATAGTGCTTTTTCTATTTTACTTTTTTATTTTTTTTAACTTTAAACTTATTTTTTTAGAACCCCATTTTCCTTAAGCAATTTTTTTTTTAAGTCTATCCAACTAGTCAAATATAACTTAGATGTTATTTTCTTTGATATGCATTATTGACAATGAATTATTTATCTGTTACTATAGATATATTTTTTTTTATTTTTATAAATAATAGATAGATTAATAATACTTTTATTTTTTATTTTTTTTATCAATTTCTTATTTTAGTTAATTACTTATTATAAAATTTTATATTTAATTGTAGTTAAGTATGAGTAAGATTAACAAATTTTAAATTTATATGAACTCTAAAATTAATAATTTAAAATTTGTACAAACTTTAAATTAATTTCAATAATAAAAATATAATTATAATTAATTTTAAGAATGAAAGACAATTTGGGCAAAACTAATATTCCCCTCCCTTTATACATTTGTATACAATATAGATTAATATATTATATCTAAGAGATTGTGAATACTATTTATAAAAGTAACAAACAAAATATGAATTTTTTTTAAAAAAAACCCTAAACTAAAACATGCATTGCTAATATTATTTATAAAAGCAATATAGTATATATATTACTAATAATAATACAACATTATATCTCCTACTGTCCTGCACATTGAAATTTTAATTTTTTTTTAATTTTTGGTCTGTCATTTGGAATATATTAAATGATTATTAACTTTTATTTGATTTAATAATTTTAAATTATGATGAAATTGTGGTTATGTATTTAATATATATATATAACAATATTGTTATAACTATTTACTTACTATTTTTATTAATTTTATTTAATATTATCTATAATTTTATCTATACTAATATAAATGTGAGAAGGGTGGAATATTGGCTCTGCAAAAAATGTCATTCATTTTTCAAATAAGTGACAATTATATTTTTTTTATTTAAATTGATTTTAATATTTGTATAAATTTAAAATTCTTAATCTTATTTCTACTATAACTTTAATTAAATATAAAATTTTATAAGACGTAATTAACTAAAATAAAAAATAAAAAATATAATTAATCTATAATATATCTATATTTATAATATGTATAAATCTACGAGAGAGGGGGAACATTAGGATTTTTAAAACTACCCATGGCAATTTAGTATTATAACAATGAAGGAGTTGATTTAATTGGCTATATAATTTAAAAATAATTATAATAATAAATAACTAAATCTAATTAGCTAATGGAAACTAACATTAATTTTAAAACGGTTGTATCCTTTTTAAATTATTTATGATATTAAAAATTAAAAAAAAAACTTAATTAAATTATATAAAATCATGAATAAAAAAGAAAAAAAAGAGTTATTTTTCTAGTAAAATTCTATTTAAGTTTGCAAGTATATATAATATATTTTGAAAAAAAATATATATATATTAATAAAATAAAATAAAATAAAATTATTATAAAATTCGAAGAAAAATAAATAATAATAAAAATAGTTTTATTTAAGATGAATTATATATAATTATTACCTTTTTAATTTATTAAATAGGAATAATTTTAATAAATGAAAATTTTATTTTTGGAGATTTAGGGATGAAAATTAGTCACTAATTACATTTAGCAACAACATTTCCATTGCTAATATTTTAAGCAATAAAAAGCGATTTTATATCAAGTCGTTGCTAATAAATTCTAATGACCACTTGTCCGTCGCTAATACTTTCAACAGCAAGGTCTTATGCAAATTTATTGTTAATAATTTTTAGTAACATGTGATCCATCGCTAATACTTTTTAAGTATATAAACTATTTCAATTCAAGTTCGTCCCTTATGATTTTTAGTGACAGTTTATCTATTGCTAAATTTATAAATAATTTTAATTTTTAATATTATTGCAATTAATATAAACTAAAATTTTGATTTTTTTAATAGTGATTGTAATTATACTAAAAATCTTATTATAATTATATATTATTAATCGTATAAGTATTATTATTTTATTAAAAATTATTTAGTTTATTATAATAAAATTAATAAAAAAATATTAAAACTGAATCTCACTTATACTAATTTATTTTTTAATTATTCTAAATATGTACATATTTATAATATTAAATTATAAAATACTATTAAAAATTATTTAATTAAAATACTTATAAAATTATTATTAAAATTAAGAATAGATATAAAATTCTAATCTTATTCAATAACAAATATTTTATTTATTATAAATTTTTAGCTAATTTTTTTTTTAAATATTAGTAACCGATATCTTTTTATATTTACACATTCTATTTTCATGCAATAAAATTCAAGCTTAATTAACTTTAATTTATAATGTGATTTTTTTTTTCTTTTTTCACTATATTTTTGTGTGTCTTTTCTTTAATGGGTAAAATCTATTTATAAATTTTTAAATTATAATTTTCCGTACGACATAAGTATCATTTTTATGATAATAGTCGCAAGTAAAATGTGATTATTAGAATTTTATTATTACTGTCAATATCAAATGAAATCCATATCTCTATAAATTCAATGATATTTATATGTGCTAAGATAGGGATTTTCCTATTTTTTTCGTATTTAATATTGATGTATCTTACAAAATTTGGAATGATTAATATTAGTTTTACATAAAAAGTGCATTCTACATGTGATTATATGAGATTTTTTTTTTTAAGTCTATTTAGTTAAAATATAGATTAATTTTAATTTGTTAATATTCTCATGTTCTTGAACATATCTTTTATTTTTAGTTTATTAGCCGATCTTAATTAGGTTATTGATTTCGACAATAAGGTTACAATAAAGTTTAATTATACTTTTATATATATTTATGTGAAAAGATACGTGTATTTAAATATAATTTCAAGTTGTTATGCTTTAGATTTTTAAAATAACTAGTTTTTTTTTTTTAAATGTGCATTGCATATTTTCTACACTCATTATATGTATCCGTAATTTTAATATTTTTATATAAAATTTTTTATTATTTTTTATATAATATAATATTATTAATATATTGATTATTACTATGATAGTATAATAATTTTTTATTTTTTATGATGTGTATGTTGTATGTTTACTTATAATTTTTAGATTAAATTAATAAAAATGAAAGTATATCAAAGAAAATAAAAATTATGAAAGTGAAATTTGTTATGAAAATTTTATTATCATGATATAATTTTATAATTAGTGTTTTATAAATATATAAATTTAACTATTTGTTATTTTGTTAGCTCATATATTTTTATGTTAAATTTTTTTTAATAATAAAATATTGAGTTTATCAAGACTAATTAGTTTTTAATATTTTATAATTTTTACTAGTGAGAAAAATGTAAACCTTTTTCAACCCTATTTAAGAATTTATATATATATAATAGTAAAATAAATTCAATTTAGTATAATTTTATATGATATTAATCTTTTTTATTTATAGTTATTTAAGATTTAATTTTTAATTTTATTTACTAAAATTAATTGTAAATACCCATATCAATAAATATCAATATTATTAATTTTTATTTGTATATAATATTTTACATAATTTCAATTTTTTTATGATATGGAGAAAAAACTTTGAAATAAGATTGACAAATATTTAATATTAATAAATTAATAAATAAAATTTTCTTTTTATATAAAAAAATAAAAAATCTATGTTAATAAAATAAAAAATACTGATATTAGTACATTATTATTTTTAACTAGATTGATTATTGAAAAAAAAATATAAACAATTATTCAGTTTACAGTAAAATACTTTGGTAAACTAACTTATAACATATTTTTAAATTAATTTTTTTATAATTATTTTTTTAAATTAAATGTAAAATTTCAATAAAAAAAGTTATTAAATCCAAAAAAATAAAAATTTTATTGCATGATGTAATGCTTGTATTCATATAAAAATTGGACTATTTTTATATAAATATTAATTTGTTTTTATATTTAAATATAAATTTATTAAATTAAAATAATAATTTTATATTCTAAGTGTGATTCTTAATTCTTTTTATATGTACTCACTATTTGTGAAGTTATGATAAGATTATAGTATTAAAAAATTAATATATTTTTTATGTGTGCACATTAATGTTTTTAAGTTTTTAATAATATATCATTTTAAAATAAAAAAATTAGTATACTCAATATTTTAAATAAAACATATTTATTCATTTAAATTTTTTCTCATGTATATAATTTATTATATGCGTAATCCATTTAAATTTTTTCTCATATATATAATTTATTATATGCGAAATTATATATTATTTAAAAATTTTAAATTCACATAATTTTATTATATATTAAGCACTATATTTAATTTTTTTATATTATTTTTCGGTTGTTTATATATATATACACACACACATGTATTAATACAATAATTAAGAATTTTATAAATATATTTATAACTAAAAATATAAATTTACTTTATATGAAATATTTTTATAAGAAATTAAATTTATAAATATATTTATAACTAAAAATATAAATTTACTTTATATGAAATATTTTTTATAAGAAATTAAATTAAAAGAAAAATTCAAAAAATTAATAAAAAATTTATATTTTTAGCTGACAAAATTTTTTTCCTATTTTTTTTACATAAATTTAAATATTAATACACAATCTCAATGACCCATCTTTCTTTCTTACAAATAGAACAGGAGCGCTCCAAGGTGAAGTGCTCGGACCTATGAAACCCTTGTCCAAAAGCTCCTGTGGTTGCTCCTTTAGCTCTTTCAATTCTGCTGGTGCCATCCTGTAAGGAGGCATTGATATGGGGTTTGTACCCGGCACAACATCAATGCAGAACTCTATTTCTCTTCCTGATGGCAACCCTGGAAGCTCCTTAGGGAAGACATCAATGAATTCTTTGACAACAGGAACATTTTCCATGTTGACACCTTCTACAGATGTATCTCTCACCAATGCCAAATGCCCTTGACATCCATGCCTCAACATTTTTCTAGCACTAATTGCTGACACCAAATTATATGGAGCCATGCTCCTGTCACCATCAAAGCTAAACTCTTCCACACCAGGTATTTGGAAGTACACCTTTTTATTCCTGCAGTCTAAAGTGGCATAATAAGTTGCCAACCAATTCATTCCCAAAATTACATCGAAATCCATTACTGGTAGAGGAACCAAGTCTGCTGGGAGGATCCTTCCATCCACTACTACTGGACTACCCAGAAAAACTATATCTACATCTATGTTGTCACTAAGCGGGGTAGCTATAGACAAAGGGCATTCTAAAGTTGTAGGGTTTCTACCTAATCTCATGGCAAACATTGGGGAGACAAATGAGTGCGTAGCACCCGGATCTATCAAAACACAAGCCTCATAGGAACAGACTAGAAGAATACCTGCCACAACTGCATTGGAAGCCTGAGCATCCTGGTGGGTCAGGGTGAAAACCCGAGCTTAACCCCTACCTTATGTTGCAGAACCCTGATATTGACTTCTACTTCCTGATCTGGCTCCAAATCCATGTCCTCCTTGTCCTTGGCCCTGTTGGCCATTGAACTGACTGCCTGCCATGCTGGAAGCACTGGGATACAACTGACGAGGAGCATTTGCAACAGAACCCTGTGACCCCATCTGTGGCTCGCTGAACACTGGACATTCTATAGCAAAGTGACCTTGCTGGCCACACCGAAAACATACTCCTGAACCCATCATACAAGGTTCTGAATGTCCTCTTCCATACTGTGTGCAAGGTGCAAAGGAGGATCTGAACTGGACCAGGCTGTTGTATCGGAATCGTGACCACCGTTGGATCTGCACTGCAGCGAATCCTCGAGACTTGTGTCTAAAACCACCTTTCTTGTTCTACTTCTTCCTCTGTAATGACTTTGGCCTTCGCTATCCGTAGTACCCTCTGCTCTATTTTTCTTTGCCCTTCCTCTGTCATCTCCTGTATAGCTAATCTCAATCTGTCGAGCTCGATCAACTACCATATCAAAAGACTGATCCGACATCATAGCCAGGTTTGCATACCTCCTGTCCAGCCCCTTTAGGAACCTTTTTACCTTCATACTTTTTGTAGCCACTGATGTAGGGGCATACCTGCTTAGTTTCAGAAATTCTGTAGCATATTCATCTACAGATCTGCCATTCTGCCTTAAGGCCTCAAAGGCCCACTACTTTTAATCTCTGAAGCTTTCTGGCACAAACCTGTTGATGAACAGTTCCACAAACTAGGTCCATGACAAACGTTTCATTCCAGGTAATATGTAGTCATTCATCCATTGTCTAGGCATAGGCCCCATGACATGCTGCACACACTCTATAAGTCTCCTATCAGTCAACTGCAACTCCATCCCTGCCTGTTTGCAGGAATCCAAAAATCGATAGGCATCGTCTGACACATCATAAGTACCAGGCACTAACTTCTTGAAATTAATTATTTGTTTATAAGGTTCCCCTCTTGGTGCGGTGGGCTGCTGCTGTTGGGGAGGGTGGACCATATACTGTGCTATCATCTCGATGGTTCTCTGCAATCCGGCTAAGGTAACAGCCATTGGGTCCATGGGACCCTGAGCCATAAAAGACTGATCCTGAACTGGTGGCAGCTGCTCTTCTACTTGAGCAGCTCTAGGCCTCCTACCCTTGTAGACCCTTATTTTGTGATGAGTATGTGCATTAAGGCCGTGGGAAACCCGATGATAAAAAATTATATGACTGTAAGATGTAATTGGAGGCATGGAGCTGAATTATTAATTCCGTGGCATGATCTTGAAAAAATATAATAATAATAATAAAGTTTTGGGGAAATTAATTTAATTAAATTTAAATAAAATTTTATTTTGTTTAAATTTAATATGGGTAGTTCTTAAATGGATCTAATTAAGTTTAATTGGGCTCCATGGGCCTAAGAAAGCCTAGTTAGGAATTTTAAATGGGACTCATTTAATTATTTTCTGAAAATTAAAATAACAAAATATCTCTCTCCTCCTTGCCCCACTCTCTTCCTCACTCCCTATTGGTGTCACCTCCTTTCCCTCTCTTTCTATTGGTTGGAACACCTCACCCATATTCCAGTCTCATCCAAATTCATCAATCCTAGTCATTTAAGTTATCTAAACTTTATCACACTAGGAGTCCAAACCCTACCACACCTCTTCCTCACTCCCTATTGCTGCCTTCCATTTTTTCCTGTCTTTCTATTGGTTGAAACACCTCACCCATATCCCAGTCTTATTCGAATTCTGCAATCGTAGTTGTTTAAGTCTCTAAACTTTATCACCCTAAGACTCCAAACCCTATCACACCTCTCTCCCAAAACCCTATAAATACCCTACTAGAGAAGGGAAGAAAGGAGGATGGGAGGAAAGAGAAAGAGAAAATTCAGAGCTATAAGAAATTTAGAGATATTCAAGACTATTTGAGTTCTTCCTTATTTTTTTTCTTTTTTTCAAGAAGATTTTTATACAAGATTTCTGGAAGTTTCTTTATTTTTTATTACAAACAAAATTGGTAAGTAGCCCTAAGGTAAGTACCAAAGAAGGCATTTGCGTGGAGCTTATATGGAGCTAAACGAGAGTAAGCCAGGGATATCATTGCCATTGTCACACCTTACCCCTCTGTAAGGCATAACATGATCCCGTAGAATACCTAATGAACTACCGAACTTCACCTACCGATAACTCATTAAGTACCCTACAAGGGATTTTAAAACAATTTTCTTATCTTTGACAAGTGGTGAGCATTTCAAATAAGTATTTAAAACATTTAGTTGAAATTAAAACTAATTAATATTTTTGGCCATTTTAGTTTTCCGCAAATTTTATAAAAATTTTGACAGAGTTTCCTCTGTATTTTGAGAAAACAGTTCTTCGAATACCTGTAAAAAGCACTTCTAAAAGTTTTTCTCAACCACTACTTCAATTTCAAACTCAATCTCAATCAATTTCTCAAATTCACAAGTTCAATAATTTCTTCAAAATACTGTCCATCAATATCATTTATTCGTATTCCATTCAAGATAAACAATTTATATATTCATCATACTAAAATTTACATTCAGAAGTCCAAACTAAAATTTATTACAACTTTTATACAAACTTTGTACAAATTTGCTCAAGACCCATGTACATGTCCATACATTTATGTGCAATATATACATCAAAAGAAATATTTACTGATTAGGGTATAAATTATACAAAGACTTCAAGTGATGACTTCACACACCTCGTGACTCGATCTGCTGCTCCTCTAATCTCTATATCTGCGACAGCAATAAAAGCTATCGCTGAGTACTAAGACTCAGTGGTGCACAATATACTAAAATAATCTTTATGCAAAACTTAAAGCACATTCATTCAAAAATTTGACTAAACATGAAAATTAAATACAATCATGCATTGTAAGATTTTACATGTAAACCAAGTTTATTTCAAAGTATCAAAACACATTTCATAAAACCCACAGTTAAATCATGCCATTCGAAACAAATAGAATCTCAATAGCCAGAGGCTAAGAGAAATCACATGAATATCGATAGCCAGAGGCTAAAGAGAAATCATGTCACAAGGCTAGCTAGCTCAAATATATGGATATCCATTCACATCCTCTTCTCCTGGCACACCTCAACACGTCTCCAGAGAAGTAATCAAAATTCGAAACTAATTTCCCCAACTAGTCGTTCTAGTGAGGTGTTCAAATATATGGTCATGATAATCGTGGTTTTAAAACTTATCTTAACAATTTGCTAAACATTCTCATTACAAATATACACAATAATTTTCACAATTTGAATCAAAACATCATAAGTAAGGTCACAATACTTTCAACAATTCAAAGCAACAATAAAATGCATATTTCATTCATTTTATCATTTAATTTTTTTTAAGCATTGTAATATTGTGCACAAACCTCTAACGTGTATTCCTTTTGCATCGACTCGGTTCCTCGAGTTCCTTCCGATATTCTTTTCAACTGAAACACACAATTTTACAATGTTTCAGTACTAGAACTTAAAATAAATTCAAAATAAACTTAGCTTCACATTTACCTAACTCTAACGTGTTAAATTCGACGTTCTCGAAATTTTGTGTTTGGGTTACTATTCACTGCACTATTCAAGTCAAATTATTGACTTTCTAAGGCTTAATAGGTATGGGAACTCCAACTTCACTCACATACCACATTTTGGTCACCAAACTTGTTGGTTTTCGTCATTTGTTTAAAGCTTAGGTCATTTTGGCAAAATTGCCAATTTTCGGTTTGGTTTCAGTTGCACTATTCCATTGGTTGATCTACTGTTGGAATTTGACAAAACTTCCTTCATAGAAAATGTTCCTTATTGTCTTAAGTGTATTCTCATTTTTGGATCACCTCAATCGGAGTTTTGTAGCTCAAGTTATGGCCAAAATAAGTTTCTTGTTCACGTGCCTATCGCTCATACTGCAATTTAGGTGCTGTCAGATTTTTGGTTCAACTTTGGTCAATTGTTTGATCAAGTTAAGTTCATAATTTGGTCTCACTTTCTTCATATGAAATGTTGTACTATGTCTTAGGTTTCCATCGGTTCAAGAATCGCCTAAATCCGAGTTTTCTAGAGAGAGTTATAGCTATCCAAACATTACTGCTCAACTAAAATCTGCAGAATTTCAGTACAGAAATTTTAACTTTGCTCAATGATTTGAATGAGTTAATGGCATAATTTGGGTTGGTGTTCTTCATGAAAGTTTTAGGTCTATATCATATCTAATTGCTGGTAAAATTTCAGGTCAATTTGACCTACCTAGCTCAAGTTATGACCACACTGTTCATTTGGTCAGTTTAGTGCGATGCAGCCTGCTATCAACTCACTTTGGTCAATTGTTTCACCAAGTTTTGGTCAGTTTTTGGCAATGGTTCCTTAATGAAAATTGTGCTCTTTTATGTCTATTTTCATCTCCAATTGGTGGCATATCAATTGGACTTGTAAAATTTGAGTTTTGGTCCTTCAAAGTGGGTTTGGTCATGCTGCCAGCATGACCATTGACCTACCAATTTGGTTTAATTTCCTACCATTCCCACACAATTCATTTAGTCATAATTGACCACTATTTCACTTCAAAATAGGTCAAACATGACATTTATGTATTTCTCCAAAATTTGCCTCAAACCCTAGGCCTCCAAAACCTAATTCATCTAATTATTGTAATTAATCACACTTAATTGTTTTAATGCTAATCATTCAACACCAATAAGCTCACATACACCTTTAAATTCACCAAGTTCATGCATACACATCCTCAAACCCTAGTTGACTAAAATTTAGGTTTGGTCCTTCAACAATTTATTTCATTGTATTTTTCCACAATTTCTAGTGTAATTCAACTACTTAATTATGAATTTAAACATAATATTAAAAACTAACCACTAACCTCTTTTGTTGAATTTCTCCCTTTTCAAATCTTCTTTCTTTCCTCCTCTTTTTGTTGTCAAGATGCTTGTCAAAGTTCAAGAACAAGACTTACTTAAAGGAGTTAAGGAGTTTATAAAATAAAATCAAGCTTTTGAAAGCTTGAAATGGGTGTTAATGGTGGAAAGGAAATGAGAGAAATGAGGAGAAAGAGTGACGGAATGAATTAATCAAATTAAATTTTTTTTCTTTTCTTTTATATATTTTGCTTATGGAAGACCCTTAAATCCAAATTAATTAATTCAATTTATTAATTCTTTTATGACATCACCTTTGACTTTTCTAACTTCTTTCCTTTTCTTTTTTTTTTCTATTTATTTTTCTATTAGTTCTTTAATTCTATTGTCGATTCCGAAATTTTCTTTTCTCCGATTTTATTTGTGATTATGTCGAGTCACTCTCGGGGTCAATTGACCAAATTGCCCCTCGTAGGTTTATCGGTTTGTAAATAATCCAATATTTCTTCCGCTCCACGACCTTATTATTTGGTGACTTAACGATTCTTTTCGTGATTTTCTCTTTTCCACTTTGTGTTCATAAGGGTCCTAAGGACGCGGCGTCACTTTACGGTTCGAATTTGAGTTTAAAATGACTTGATGCGTTCAGGAGGTCACTCATCGCTGTGACTCGGCTCGTTTAACCTCTTATGTTATGTTTTTCTTATTTATAGTTAACTAATTAAACATTACTAATTATTTGTGTTTATGGCTTCTCAAATTGTCTTAAGTGTGGCCCTAATCCCATTAATTGTCCGGACCGACACCGGTCAGAGCGATGAAATATACTGAGCTATACCAATAGGGGTGTTACAATTCTCCCCCTTAAATAAATTTCGTCTCGAAATTTTACAGTATCAATCTACGAGCATTTGTGGATGTTGTCTCCTCATGTCCTCCTCTCGTTCCCAAGTAGCTTCTTGGCCTGAATGATGGTTCCACAGCACTTTTACCAATGGTATCTGTTTATTCCGTAGCTGCTTCACCTCATAAGCCAGAATCTTTATGGGTTCTTCTTCATATGTGATGTCTGGATTTACTTCTATTTCTTCTCTTTGGTAGTACATGAGATGGGTCGATCGGTACCTCCTCAACATAGACACATGGAAGACATTATGTATCTTCTCCAACTCGGAGGTAGTGCCAACCGATATGCCAAAGGACCCACTCTTTCCGTAACCTCATATGGCCCGATAAACGAGGACTCGGTTTCCCCTTTCTCTAGAATCTCATAATTCTCTTCCAAGGAGAAACCTTGAGAAAACTTTCTCACCCACTTTGCATACTCAATATCCCTTCTTTTGAGATCAATGTAGGACTTACGGCGGTCGATGCGATCTTAAGTCGATCTCGGATCACCCGATTTTCTCTTGATCTGTTGAACAATTTGGGTCCAATCATTTTTCTTTCACCCACATCATCCCAACACAACGGGTTCTACATTTCTGCCATACAAAGCTTCATATGGAGGCATCCCAATGCTTGATTGATAGGCGTTGTTATAAGCAAACTCAATCAAAGGAAAGAGTGTATCCCAACTACCCTCAAACAAAATCACACAATCCAGTAGCAATTCCTCAAAGATCAGAATTACCCTCTCGGGTGGCCATGCATGCGTGGGTGGAATGCGATCTTGAAGTTCAATCTAGTTCCTAGGGCTCTCTGAAGACTACCCGAATCTAGAAGTGAACCTAGGATCTCTGTCGACACGATGGATACGGCACTCCATGTAGTCTCACAATCTCATCAATGTACAACCTAGCCAATCTTTCTAAAGCTGTAGTCCATCCGAACTGGCAGAAAATGATCAGATTTAGTTTGTATGTCAACAATGACCCAAAGTTCATCATGTCTCTTCTGTGTCCTCGGAAGTCCAATCACAAAATCCCTCGTTATTCTCTCCCATTTCCACTGCAGTGCGGTAGTGGATGTAACAACCAGTGGGTACTTGATGCTCTGCCTTTACTTGCGACAAGTTAGGCATTTGGACACAAACTCGCCACATCTCTCTTCATACCCATCCACGATAATGCTCCTTTAGCCCCTATACATTTTTGTGCCACTGGGTGCATGGCAAAGGAGACTCATGTGCTTCCTTCAAAATGATCCGCCTCAAATCAACATCATTAGGAACACACATTCTGCCTTGGTGTGTGATGAGACCATCATCTCGATTGAGAATTACGGTTTCTTGCCTGTGGACTTCTTCCATCGACCACGATACTTCGATCATTACGAGCACCATTCTAATCGATCAACCAACACTTGTGTACATGCCATGCAATTGTTGTTTGCCCATCATCATTAATCTCTAAACTGGCATGTAATGATCTCAACTCATGTACCAAAGACAAAGGAGTAACTTGTAGATTTGCCATAGTCTTACGACTTAAGGCGTCAGCCACAACATTAGCTTTCCCTGGCTGATAGTCTATCAGACAATCATAGTCTTTTATCAACTCTAACCATCTCCTCTGTCTCAAATTCAACTCTTTCTGGGTGCCCAAATACTTCAAACTCTAATGATAAGTGTATATATAACATTTATCCCCATACAAATAATGTCTCGGATCTTAAGAGCAAACACAATAGCTGCAAGATCCATGTCATGTGTTGGATAATTCCTCTCATGCGGTTTTAGCTGGCGTGATGCATAGGCAATGACATTTCGATCTTGCATCAACACACAGCCTAACCCATTGTGAGAAGCATCACTATAAACTGTATATTCTTTACCCGGGGTAGGTAAAGTTAGGACTGGAGCTTCAGTCAAACATCTCTTCAATTCATCAAAACTCTGCTGGCATTTATCCGTCCACCAAATTTTACATCTTTTCTAAGTAGCTTGGTCAATGGAGATGCCAACATGGAGAATCCTTCACAAATCGACGGTAGTATCCGGCTAAACCTAAGCTGCGAATCTGTGACATTTCTGGGTGGCCTCCAATTAAGGTCAGCTTCAATCTTACTTAGATATACCTTAATGGCCTCTTCTGATACTACATGCCCCCAGAATGATATTTCTTTCAGCCAAATTTCACACTTCGACAATTTGGCATATAGTCATTTCTCTCTCAAAGTCTGCGGTACAATCCATGAGATGTCTATCATGCTCTTCTGCATTCCTCGAATAGACCAATATATCATCTATGAATACCACAACAAACTGATCGAGGTATGGTCTAAAAATAGTGTTCATCAGATCCATAAAAGCAGCCGGAGCATTAGTTAACCCGAATGGCATGACCAAGAACTCATAATGGCCATAGCGGGTTCTGAAGGCAGTTTTAGAAATACTTTGCTCTTGTACTTTCAGCTGATAATAACCTGATCTCAGGTCAATTTTGGAGAACACAGCTGCACCCCTCAACTGATCAAACAAGTCATCAATGCGGGGTAATGGATATCTATTTTTTATTGTCACCTTATTCAACTGCCGATAATCAATGCATAACCGGAGAGTGCCATCCTTCTTCTTTACAAACAATACTGGCGCTCCCCAAGGTGACACACTAGGGCGGATAAAGCCCTTGTCAAGCAACTCTTGCAATCGCACTTTCAACTCTTTCAGTGCGGTGCCATTCTATATGGCGTTATGGAGATTGGGTCCACACCAAGCATAACATCAATTTCAAACTGCACCTCTCTTTCTGGAGGTAATCCTGGCAATTCATCAGGAAATACATCCGGAAAGTCACATACCGTAGGGATGTCCCTTAGTGCTGGACTCCCCACCTGGGTGTCTATCACATGTGCCAAGTATGCTTCACACCCCTTTTTAATCATCCTTCTGGCTAGTGCAGCCGAAATGATGTTTGATGGCAGTAAATGCCTCTCCCCGTGTATTACCACATCACCATACAAAGGGAGACCAAAAGTGACTGTCTTCAGTCTACAGTCAATCATGGCATGATGCCTGGCTAACCAATCCATGCCCAAGATGATATCATACTCTCTGAAGGGCATTTCAATTAAGTCTGACAGGAAAATATGTCCTTGGATCACCAAAGGACAGTCTCTATAGATTCTGTTGACCCGGACTTCTTGTCCTAACGGACTAGTTACTAGCACTTCAAAACCCATTTGCACACATGGAGCGACAAGTGAACAAACTATGCTAGCACTAACATATGAATGGGTTGAACCGGATCAAACAATACAAATACTTCTTGATCGAGAGATAGAGAATGTACCGGCTACCACATCGAAGTCTCGGCCTCTTCTCATTTGTTTCATTGCGTAGATCTGGTTGAAGCACTTCCTTGTCCCGACCAATTGTGCCATTTGCTGAGCGGTGCCTCTACCTCTGCCTCTTCCTCTCGCTAACCGATTGTGAACCTGCGGGAGCGGGACTGCGAATAGATCCTCGGCGAGTAGGAGCTGGACCATATCTTGGAGCATTAGTGCAGTCTCTTGCTAAATGACCCTTGCCTCCCCAATTAAAGCAGGCTCCAGTGGCCCAATAACACTCCCCCCCATGAATCTTGCCACAAGTCTCACAGGGCGGCGCATGTGAACCCTCGCTGATCTGGCCGGACCTAGGGGTCTCTGTCAGGAAAATTTGCCTCTACTAAATATTCCACCCCGACCCATGCTGGGTCCACTAAAGTTATTTATCTATCCAGAGGTATCACCAGAACTCTGTTAAACTGATTTTTCACCCTTGTCTTTTACGATTTCTCTTGTGAACCCTTCCTCACCGCCCTTACGATTCTATCCTTTCTAATTCCAAGGCTTGTGAGATCAATTCAGAAAAATTCGATGTCCAAACCCACAACTTGCATTCTCAGACTCTGTCTTAGCCCGGACTCAAACCTCTTGCATCTGTCTCTGGGGGTGGAGACTAAGCTTCCAGCATAGTGGCTTAGCCTTGAGAAATCTCTTTCATACTCTGCTACAGTTCGGTTCCCTTGTTTCAAACTCAAAAATTCTTGCGATTCGATCAACATATGCATCCGGATGTATTTCATGCGAACTCTCGATGAAGTCATCCTGTGTCAAGATCGTGGTTCGACCAAGCTGTGGGGGATGGTCTTCCACCAATCATACGCATCCCCTTGCAGTAGCGACACAGAATATTCCAACTTCAGCTCATCTTGGCAGTACAGTTTCTTAAACACTCTGTCCATTCTTTCAAGCCATTGCTCTGCCTCTAAAGGGTCCATTGTACCCTTAAATTCTGCGACCCCATACTTTAGCAATTTATCAAACTGCGTCTGGATGGAGGGTGGTTGTGCCACAGTGGTTGGGGTGGAGCTTGAGCAGCATACCCGACCATTTGTTGAAACATTGCCGCTATTCTGGCGAATCAGGCGAGAATTTGCGGCATTTGTGGTTGGTCTGCCGACCCACTGACATTCGGTAAAGCAGTGGCATCCCCTTGTGCCTCAGCTTCAACAGCATCGCTCAACCGAGCGATCCTTCTTCCATTTCACTATGAATTTAGGGTATCTCCTGAACAATTAACTCCAGGATATTTCCGTCCGTTAGGTCATATTCATGATGTAATGCTCTTTATGTAACAATTATGGACATTGAGCAGTTGTACTTAACAAAGAAAAACACAAATTCACAATTTAAAACATAATTCAAAAACTTGCTCTGATACCACTAAAACATGTCACACCTTACCCCTCTGTAAGGCATAACATGATCCCGTAGAATACCTAATGAACTACCGAACTTCACCTACCGATAACTCATTAAGTACCCTACAAGGGATTTTAAAACAATTTTCTTATCTTTGACAAGTGGTGAGCATTTCAAATAAGTATTTAAAACATTTAGTTGAAATTAAAACTAATTAATATTTTTGGCCATTTTAGTTTTCCGCAAATTTTATAAAAATTTTGACAGAGTTTCCTCTGTATTTTGAGAAAACAGTTCTTCGAATACCTGTAAAAAGCACTTCTAAAAGTTTTTCTCAACCACTACTTCAATTTCAAACTCAATCTCAATCAATTTCTCAAATTCACAAGTTCAATAATTTCTTCAAAATATTGTCCATCAATATCATTTATTCGTATTCCATTCAAGATAAACAATTTATATATTCATCATACTAAAATTTACATTCAGGAAGTCCAAACTAAAATTTATTACAACTTTTATACAAACTTTGTACAAGCTGCTCAAGACCCATGTACATGTCCATACATTTATGTGCAATATATACATCAAAAGAAATATTTACAGTTAGGGTATAAATTATACCCGAAGACTTCAAGCTGATGACTTCACACACCTCAGCAGCTCAGTCTGCTGCTCCTCTAATCTCTATATCTGCGACAGCAATAAAAGCTATCGCTGAGTACTAAGACTCAGTGGTGCACAATATACTAAAATAATCTTTATGCAAAACTTAAAGCACATTCATTCAAAAATTTGACTAAACATGAAAATTAAATACAATCATGCATTGTAAGATTTTACATGTAAACCAAGTTTATTTCAAAGTATCAAAACACATTTCATAAAACCCACGATTAAATCATGCCATTGAAACAAATAGAATCTCAATAGCCGAGGCTAAGAGAAATCACATGAATATCGATAGCCGAGGCTAAAGAGAAATCATGTCACAAGGCTAACTAGCTCAAATATATGGATATCCATTCACATCCTCTTCTACGGCACACCTCAACACTTCTCCAGAGAAGGAATCAAAATTGAAACTAATTACCCCCACTAGTCGCGCTAGTGAGGTGTTCAAATATATGGTCATGATAATCGTGGTTTTAAAACTTATCTTAACAATTTGCTAAACATTGTCATTTCAAATATACACAATAAATTTCACAATTTGAATCAAAACATCATAAGTAAGGTCACAATACTTTCAACAATTCAAAGCAACAATAAAATGCATATTTCATTCATTTAATCAATGAATTTTTTTAAAGCATAGTAATATTGTGCACAAACCTCAAACGAGTCGTCCTTTAGCCTCGACTCGGTTCCTCGGGTTCCTTCCTGATATTCTTTTCAACTGAAACACACAATTTTACAATGTTTCAGTACTAGAACTTAAAATAAATTCAAAATAAACTTAGCTTCACATTTACCTAACTCTAACGTGTTAAATTCGACGTTCTCGAAATTTTGTGTTTGGGTTACTATTCACTGCACTATTCAAGTCAAATTATTGACTTTCTAAGGCTTAATAGGTATGGGAACTCCAACTTCACCCACATACCACATTTTGGTCACCAAACTTGTTGGTTTTCGTCATTTGTTTAAAGCTTAGGTCATTTTGGCAAAATTGCCAATTTTCGGTTTTGGTTTCCGAAGTTGCACTATTCCATTGGTTGATCTACTGTTGGAATTTGACAAAACTTCCTTCATAGAAAATGTTCCTTATTGTCTTAAGTGTATTCTCATTTTTGGATCACCTCAATCGGAGTTTTGTAGCTCAAGTTATGGCCAAAATAAGTTTACTGTTCACGTGCACTGTTCATACTGCAATTTAGGTGCTGTCAGATTTTTGGTTCAACTTTGGTCAATTGTTTGATCAAGTTAAGTTCATAATTTGGTCTCACTTTCTTCATATGAAATGTTTTACTATGTCTTAGGTTTCCATCGGTTCAAGAATCGCCTAAATCCGAGTTTTCTAGAGAGAGTTATAGCTATCCAAACATTGCTGCTCAACTAAAAATCTGCAGAATTTCAGTACAGAAATTTTAACTTTGCTCAATGATTTGAATGAGTTAATGGCATAATTTGGGTTGGTGTTCTTCATGAAAGTTTTAGGTCTATATCATATCTAATTGCTGGTAAAATTTCAGGTCAATTTGACCTACCTAGCTCAAGTTATGACCACACTGTTCATTTGGTCAGTTTAGTGCAGTGGCAGCCTGCTATCAACTCACTTTGGTCAATTGTTTCACCAAGTTTTGGTCAGTTTTTGGCAATGGTTCCTTAATGAAAATTGTGCTCTTTTATGTCTATTTTCATCTCCAATTGGTGGCATATCAATTGGACTTGTAAAATTTGAGTTTTGGTCCTTCAAAGTGGGTTTGGTCATGCTGCCAGCAGCATGACCATTGACCTACGAATTTGGTTTAATTTCCTACCATTCCCACACAATTCATTTGGTCATAATTGACCACTATTTCACTTCACAATAGGTCAAACATGTCATTTATGTATTTCTCCAAAATTTGCCTCAAACCCTAGGCCTCCAAACCCTAATTCATCTAATTATTGTAATTAATCACACTTAATTGTTTTAATGCTAATCATTCAACACCAATAAGCTCACATACACCTTTAAATTCACCAAGTTCATGCATACACATCCTCAAACCCTAGTTGACTAAAATTTAGGTTTGGTCCTTCAACAATTTATTTCATTGTATTTTTCCACAATTTCTAGTGTAATTCAACTACTTAATTATGAATTTAAACATAATATTAAAAACTAACCACTAACCTCTTTTGTTGAATTTCTCCCTTTTCAAATCTTCTTTCTTTCCTCCTCTTTTTGTTGTCAAGATGCTTGTCAAAGTTCAAGAACAAGACTTACTTAAAGGAGTTAGGGAGTTTATAAAATAAAATCAAGCTTTTGAAAGCTTGAAATGGGTGTTAATGGTGGAAAGGGAAATGAGAGAAATGAGGGAGAAAGAGTGACGGGAATGAAGTAATCAAAAAATTTTTTTTTCTTTTCTTTTATCTATTTTGCTTATGGAAGACCCTTAAATCCAAATTAATTAATTCAATTTATTAATTCTTTTATGACATCACCTTTGACTTTTCTAACTTCTTTCCTTTTCTTTTTTTTTTCTATTTATTTTTCTATTAGTTATTTAATTATATTGTCGATTCCGAAATTTTCTTTTCTCCGATTTTATTTGACAGTTATGTCAGGAGTCGGCTCTCGGGGTCAATTGACCAAATTGCCCCTCGCCGGTTCATCCCGGTTTGCAAATAATCCAATATTTCTTCCGGCTCCCTGACCTTATTATTTGACTGACTTAACAGTTCTTTTTCGTGATTTTCTCTTTTCCACTGTGTTCATAAGGGTCCTAAGGACCGCAGCGTCACTTTTTACGGTTCGGAATTTGAGTTTAAAATGACTTCGCAGTCGTTCCCGAGGAGGTCACTCATCGCTGTGACTCGGCTCGTTTAACCTCTTATGTTATGTTTTTCTTATTTATAGTTAACTAATTAAACATTACTAATTATTTGTGTTTATGGCTTCTCAAATTGTCTTAAGTGTGGCCCTAATCCCATTAATTGTCCGGACCGACACCGGTCACCGGAACAGTGAAATATACCAGGCTATACCAATAGGGGTGTTACAGCCATACTAGAAGAGAAGACCCTTTTTTAAGGATAGCTTGCCCCAATGGCAACTGCATTTACCAACAGGTAAGTAGCTCTAAACTTCTCGAATAACATTTGGCATGAAATTATAGTAATAATAGAACTTTTATTTGGTAAATTAAAATTAACTTTATTTTTAATTTAACTGACTTTTGCATATAATTAATTTAAATAAATACTTTGTAAATTATAATTAATCTTGTTTGTAAATTAAACTAACATTGGCATGTAAAATAAATTTAATTTAATACTTGGTAATTGTAAAATAAATTTGCATGTTAGAAATCTTTATTAGGTTGTGATTGTTTGGGCCTTATGTGATATTAGAATAACTTACACATGTACATAATTAACTTAGTTCAATTATCCTTAGGGTAACTTGGTGAAAATTAATTAATTAGGTTAAATAGAAACGTAGGGTTATTTGAAATTAAATTCGTTTGTAAATTAAATTCTCAATAACAAATTAATTTTAGTCATCTGGTAAATATCATTTAAATATTAGCAACCCCATAGATAGGAATTACTTGTGCATGAAAATTGTGTGTAAACAACAACCCTTTTGTGAATCACTTGCGTGTGTAGGATTAGAATTGCATTTTTTAAGATCAAGTTTAATAAAGGAATAATAAACAAGACTTTTAGAAACATTAGTAGAGGACTGGCACTCGAATCAATGAGGTTAGACCAGGCGTAAGGGGTGCCTAACACCTTCCCCTTACGTACCCACTATCCCGAACCTAGACATTGGGCTATGGTAATGACGGTTGTGAAAACTCTGCAAGGAGTAAGTTGCCATCCATGACCCTCGGAAGAAACACTGAATATGTCCCGGTTATTACCCGGGTGGCGACTCCTGTCTATCTATGCCTTCGTGGCATAAATCCTTAGTACCGTGGTAGTGATATGGGAAGACGGTACTTACCAGTGGTTTGATTCTATTAGGATTGTATGAAGTGCATGTCTAGGAAATGCTGTCTAAGGAGGTGGTACTTAAGTGAGACCATTGTGACTCCACCATCTTTCCTGGGCATTACCTGGTGCATTTTATATAATTCCAATGGATGATATTTCGCCTCACGCCCCCCTTGCCCCACAGTTTGGCGACTCCACTGGGGACTAAATGGATAGTTACTCCAACATGTTTCTATTAGTCTAATATTATTCCTCTGCTAAACTTTTTGCATTGCACTACACTATCACACGGATCACCCTTACCCTTTTTAGCCCCGTTAGTACTAGCTAAGGAAACCATAGCTCTACTTGGGTTATGACGAATTGGTGAATGCTAGCACCCCATGCCCGTACCTTCGAGTATATAAAAGAGCCATAGCTCTGGCCGTTGTGCTTAATGGACAAGCTCTCGCATGGGTGACCCTTTTTCTACCCGATGAAGCCCATGAGCCATAGATTTCAGCCCTAGGTACCCCGTAGATTTTTATTATGCTGGAATTATAACCTTATTGTTCAAACCATAAGTTCTAGTGGTAGTTGAGATGAACTTAGGCCTATGCATAAACCCAATATGTGTATAGGCCCAAGTCTATTTCAAAACCCGTGTTAAGCAAGAGGATGCTTACTTATGGTTACACTTTAAGGATACAAATCCTTTGTTTGTGAGGGAAGGATCGTCCTGGACCACCCCCTGTTGGTGTGTCCAGTGTACTGTAGCTTAGGATAGAATTTTTTCTTACCCTGCGCATGAGAGTTAAAGGTATAAGGGGGTGAAGATTTAGTTTTGGAGATTTTTTTTTTCAGTTTTGATTCAGTCTTTGGTCCGATTTTAGTTCAGTTTATATGGTCTGGTTTGGTTCAGTTTTCGTTCTATTGGTATGGTTCAGTTTTGGTTTTGTAAAAGTAAAGGCAAAAAAAAAAAAAAGAAAGAAAAAAAGAAAAAATGGTCCATTCATGCTTTGCATTCATGTACATAACATACTTAGATTAACCCTTAAATCCTATTTTTTTTGAGCAAACATAGCCTCAAAACACACCAAAGAGACTTCCAATCAGGTCACTTGGGTTAGGGAAGGGAAAAGACTAGTAAGGATTTCACCTGCACTACTTAAAATGAAGGAAATTATGGCTGTGCTTGATGAAATATTGAACGCTATGATGTTTGAGCTAGAAGAGAAAATTGTGGTCAACTTTAGAAAGAAGCCCCGAGGTAAGCCAATTAAGTGGCATTAAAGTTATTGAGGTTCAAATTATGTCTCACACCCCAAGGAGATTTTTTCCAATTCAGCCAACCCTTATTCGAAGTTTTGGAGCGTCTCAAAGTTTAAGACCTCCTATAGCTCTTAGCACCCAGACCACTACCAAATCCACTCCCACCTAGCTATGATATCAACCAATATTGCCGGTTCTACCAAGCCCACAATCATGACACCGACTGATGCTTTCAACTTAAGTATGATATCTAAGACCTAATTGATGCCAAAAGGATAATTGACCCAGAAAATCAACCTAAAAGCCCCATGCCTAGCCAAAATTTTCATCTACACTAGGTCTCTACATGATCTCCATCACCCCAAATAACCCTAACAGAATTATTAACTTTATCCAACCCATCCAAAAGCCCAATGAACCTCAGTCTATAATGGTTGTTAACGTTTGTGATAATTCTAACATTGATGAGGGTCCTTTGAATGTCTGGACTGATTATGATGAGGAGATAATTGCATTACAACTAGATGGTTCAGTTCCACTAGTGTCTGATTTTCAAGTTGTTGGGATCTATGAAAACTTGATGGATCCAAAAGTGGCTATTGTGAAGAAAGGGATGAATTTTTTTTTTTTTTTTCTGGCATGGGCTTAGGAAAAAGAATAGATGGCCTGGTAACTTTTTTTGAGATGAAAGGGCAGATCACGAGTTATGGTTTAGGCTATGAGCCAACTGAAGAGAAAGAAAAGCCAAAGCCTCCTAAGTCCTTGAAAGAGTGGGCAATTACCTGGACATATGATTAGGGGTTACTACATGTGAAAGTGCTAAAGCAGAAAATCAGGACCATTGATCTAAGAACTGCATGGAAAGCTAAGCACCTAAAGCTACATCCCTAAGTTTGAGTTTATCTTTTATAATGCTCACAGTAGTGATACTGATGTTTTTATTTTCGATATACTTGATGCAAATTTTAAGGTGAAGATCAATAACATGAACAGTCCTTTTGCTTACTTGTTTGATGTTTATTCTAATGGGCATATGCATGGCATTCATAATCATTTAGAATCAGTTTCTATGAATGCATCAAAATCGATCTCTATTAATTTGGGTACACCAAATAATCCTAAAGACATTAAGTTAGCTGAAGATTTAACCCAAGAAGAAAGAGATAAATTTATAGCCTTGTTAACAAAGTACCAAGAAGCAAATACCTTGAGCTTAGAATCAGATGGCCGATTCCCAAGCCATGCTGGTGTCCCCATAGGAAAAGAGTGATCAAAAGTTGACTTAGCTAGTTATCCTAATGAAGAGTAAAATTTCGTGCTATGAAGGATTAATAGTAGCACATGTGGACCTAGAGGGAGAAGGAAAATGATATGAAGACATAAGGAGGTCTCTGGGAGTGAGAAAATACTCACAATAAGCCAACAAAAGAGATAGAGCAATAATTTATAAATTAGCTGCTCAACTTACTTTAGTTGGGGGGCAATTCTATAAACTCTTATGTGTGATAGAAAAATAGGCTGAGCAAATAATGAAAGAAGTACATGCAGGAATGTGTAGTCCCCATATGAATGGAAAGGTTCTAGTTGGGAAAAAAAGTTCAAAACATATAAGGATAGGCCTGAAAAACTCCCTTATGTTCTTTAAGGTTATCGTAGTACTGCAAGTACATCCATGGGGGCAACCCCATTCTCTTTAGTGTATGGGACTAAAGCAATGCTATCCATTAAGCGAGAGCTCAGATCCTTAAGAGTGATGCTAGAAGCTAAGATCCTAAAAAAATGAGTGGGCTTAGAAGAGATATGAAGAATTAGCTTTGATTGATGAAAAGAGGATGTGAGCCTTGTATCATATGCAGGCTTATCAGAGGAAGATAGCTAGAGCCTTTAATAAGAAGGTGAAGCCAAGAAAGATCAAAGAGGGAGACATGGTTTTAAAATAAGCTCGGGCCGTCCCTTTTGATTCAAGAGGAAAGCTTAACCCAAGCTAGGATGGTCCATACATAGTCAAAAAGATCTTGCTACTGTAAGAATATCAGACCTGGATGGGAATGAATTTCAAGAACTAGTCAACTTAGACAAGCTCAAACGGTACTTTGTGTGAGATAGGCCCGTTAGGGTGAAAACTTACAAAAGACGGTCTAGGCAAAAATAAGGGTCAAAGAAAAAAAAAGAAAAGAAAAGAAAAAAATGCTAGTTTGAAAACCTGCAAAAGGCAGTCTAGGCAAAAGGAGAGATGAGAGAAGATCTGGATGGAAAACCTGAAAAAGCCATTTGGTAGGTTATAAAGCTTATTTCTAACTTTGGAAGGTTAGAAATTTGGCAAAACTAAATGTAAGAGGGAGTAATGGTGTACCTGAATAAATAAAGAAGTTTTTATTGCATTGACTAGGGATGGGTTTTATTTAATTATGATCGCGAATGTTTGTGTCTTGAGGGATACATCAAATGATTAAGTAATTGAACTGCATTGTTTTGATTTAATCTATGTCTTCTGAGCATGACAAGATAGGTGCTTGATATGAATGCCCTGGTAATTGTCTAATTTAAAAAAAAAAAAAGAAGCTTGCTAGGTGGAAAACCCGAAAGGGCCACTTAGGCAAAAGTTAGAGCAAGCCCGCTGAGATGAAAATCCAAAAGGACATTTCAGGCAAAAGTTAGGGCACAGAGAATAGAGTTCATGGAAGAGAAATGAGTCAAGGCAGAAACCATGGGGGGAGAGAAAAAAAAAAAAGAAAAATCAGAGGGCAATTGTATTGTGACCTTAAGAAAGTATTTTCAGTGAATAATTTTCCTCAAAAATTTTGAGGTTAAAAGAAAGTTTTTGCAAAAAGAGGTCCCTCAGAGGACTAAGTTTTTTTTAGAATCTCTAGCAAAATTAGCATGCCCATGATAGGAAGCAGCATACAAGAAGCACAAAAATCACAAAAAGAGTTTTGAGATCCAGTCATCTCAATTTTTTTTTCAAATCATGAAATAGATATTTTTTGGTAAGTCCTTAGACGTTGTTTAGGGCGCATGACATAGTTGTGTAAGGCATAGAAGAACATGCATCAACATGTCACCTGTAGGTGTGTAAGGTGTAGCATAACATGCATCACCACAGTTTCAAGTGTCGAACTACGAGTGGGTCTGATTCTTCCTCAGGATAGCGAGGGGGATACATAGGTAGTTTAGGACTGCGGTCCTAAATACGAACCCACAACATTTCATGACAGATGTTTTTTGGTAAGTCCTTAGACATTGTTTAGGGCACATGGCATAGTTGTGTAAGGCGTAGAAGAACACGCATCAACATATCACCTGTAGGTGTGTAAGGCGTAGAAGAACATGCATCACCACAGTTTCAAGTGTCGAACTACGAGTGGGTCTGATTCTTCCTCAGGATAGCGAGGGGGATAAGTAGGTAGTTTAGGACTGCGGTCCTAAATACGAATCCACAACATTTCAAATCACACAGTTGCCATTGTCATAAGACCGTAGCTAGTCTCATGACACAGAGTGTATCGACAGAGCAAGATGCACTCAATTTTCAAATGACACAGTTATCACTGTTATGAGACCGTAGCTAGTCTCATGACGCAGAGTGTATCGACAGAGCAAGATACACTCATTTTTCACATGACACAGTTGTTACTGTTATGAGACCGTAGCTAGTCTCATAACATAGAGTATGTCGACTGAGCAAGATATACTTGATCCTCATAGCCAATGTTTCATAGTTATTAGAAATTTGAGTTTCACTTTGGCGAAACTTGAGTAATGCTTTCGCATTGATTTCAACTTTCGCCAAAGTGGGGGGCAAACTGTAGACCCTTATTTTGTGATGAGTATGTGCATTAAGGCTGTGGAAAACCCGATGATAAAAAATTATATGACTGTAAGATGTAATTGGAGGCATGGAGCTGAATTATTAATTCTGTGGCATGATCTTGAAATAATAATAATAATAATAATAAAGTTTTGGGGAAATTAATTTAATTAAATTTAAATAAAATTTTATTTTGTTTAAATTTAATATGGGTAGTTCTTAAATGGATCTAATTAAGTTTAATTGGGCTCCATGGGCCTAAGAAAGCCTAGTTATGAATTTTAAATGGGACCCATTTAATTATTTTCTGAAAATTAAAATAACAAAATATCTCTCTCCTCTTTGGCCCCACTCTCTTCCTCACTCCCTATTGGTGTCACCTCCTTTCCCTCTCTTTCTATTGGTTGGAACACCTCACCCATATTCCAGTCTCATCCAAATTCATCAATCCTAGTCATTTAAGTTATCTAAACTTTATCACACTAGGAGTCCAAACCCTACCACACCTCTTCCTCACTCCCTATTGCTGCCTTCCATTTTTTCCTATATTTCTATTGGTTGAAACACCTCACCCATATCCCAGTCTTATTCGAATTCTGCAATCGTAGTTGTTTAAGTCTCTAAACTTTATCACCCTAAGACTCCAAACCCTATCACACCTCTCTCCCAAAACCCTATAAATACCCTACTAGAGAAGGGAAGAAAGGAGGATGGGAGGAAAGAGAAAGAGAAAATTCAGAGCTATAAGAAATTTAGAGATATTCAAGACTATTTGAGTTCTTCCTTAATTTTTTTCTTTTCTTCAAGAAGATTTTTATACAAGATTTCTGGAAGTTTCTTTATTTTTTATTACAAACAAAATTGGTAAGTAGCCCTAAGGTAAGTACCAAAGAAGGCATTTGCGTGGAGCTTATATGGAGCTAAACGGGAGTAAGCCAGGGATATCATTGCCATACTAGAAGGGAAGACCCTTTTTTAAGGGTAGCTTGCCCCAATGGCAACTGCATTTACCAACAGGTAAGTAGCTCTAAACTTCTCGAATAACCATTGGCATGAAATTGTAGTAATAATAGAACTTTTATTTGGTAAATTAAAATTAACTTTATTTTTAATTTAACTGACTTTTGCATGTAATTAATTTAAATAAATACTTTGTAAATTAAAATTAATCTTGTTTGTAAATTAAACTAACATTGGCATGTAAAATAAATTTAATTTAATACTTGGTAATTGTAAAATAAATTTGCATGTTAGAAATCTTTATTAGGTTGTGCTTGTTTGGGTCTTATGTGATATTAGAATAACTTACACATATACATAATTAACTTAGTTCAATTATCCTTAGGGTAACTTGGTGAAAATTAATTAATTAGGTTAAATAGAAACGTAGGGTTATTTGAAATTAAATTCGTTTGTAAATTAAATTCTCAATAACAAATTAATTTTAGTCATCTGGTAAATATCATTTAAATAATTAGCAACACCATAGATAGGAATTACTTGTGCATGAAAATTGTGTGTAAACAACAACCCTTTTGTGAATTACTTGCGTGTGTAGGATTAGAATTGCATTTTTTAGGATCAAGTTTAATAAAGGAATAATAAACAAGACTTCTAGAAACATTAGTAGAGGACTGGCACTCAAATCAATAAAGTTAGACCAGGCGTAAGGGGTGCCTAACACCTTCCCCTTACGTACCCACTATCCCAAACCTAGACATTGGGCTATGGTAATGACGGTTGTGAAAACTCTGTAAGGAGTAAGTTGCCATCCATGACCCTCGGAAGAAACATTGAATATGTCCCGGTTATTACCCGGGTGGCGACTCCTGTCTATCTATGCCTTCGTGGCATAAATCCTTAGTACCGTGGTAGTGTTATGGGAAGACGGTACTTACCAGTGGTTTGATTCTATTAGGATTGTATGAAGTGCATGTCTAGGAAATGATGTCTAAGGAGGTGGTACTTAAGTGAGACCATTGTGACTCCACCATCTTTCCTGGGCATTACCTGGTGCATTTTATATAATTCCAATGGATGATATTTCGCCTCACGCCCCCCTCCCACAACCCTGCCTCCTCGGGCAGGCGCCTCATCCTGTGCAGACACCTTGTCAGGCACATCTGGTTCTGGTGCAGTGGCAGCTCTTCTGCTTCTACACATTTTCCTGAAATTCAGCAGCATTAGCCCACAAAAATTCAAAACGGCATGTTACACAGCTCTATAGACTTATATTTACACACAATTATATAAAGCAGAAACTAGAAGCAAAGATGACAATGCAAGACGAATGTGGACCCTATTCTCTGCATGTGACTCCTATTAGACTCTTCCTAACTCTTTAGACAAATATTCTCTATGAATCTGGAGCCTAAGCTCGGATACCACATTTGTCACGATCCAACCTATGGGTCGGACCGGCACTAGGACCTGGGCGTTGCTTAAAGCCCCCAAGGCCTGTAGTAAGCCTAACTATTTCTCAACCCAACTCTAAGGCCCATTTGGGCCCAATTTCAAGAATTCAACTAGATAGAGTCCAGCCATAAAATAGACCATACAACGGGGAGTTTTTGACTCACCTGAGCTGTAAAGACAATATAAAATCATATGGGGAGCTCAGCTCACCCTCCACATAATCATGATGCCATAAAAATAAATGAGAGCTCGGCTCCCTCATCCAGTCCAACATACATGCATTTAATAAGTTTACGGGTCCAACATGGCAAATATATTACAAACCTAAATCAAATAAATATTTCTAATACATGCGGAATTCTAGGAGTTAACAGAATTATACAAACATTACAGACATTAATAGACGACCTGCGAGGGAGAGAGGCAGGTTAGTACTCAACAAGAAATCTCCCGTATCCTAGAAAAATAGATGAACAGGAGTGAGTGATCGACTCAGAGAGTAAAATATCAATTTTAACCATAATCTCTATAGCTATCTAAAGCTAATGCACCCTGTGGAGTGAAATGCAACATCGTCAATATTTTCACATCATAACAGTAAAAAGGTAATTTGGAGCACTCACACACCCGATAACATCAAACAATACATATACGGGAGCTGATCCCCTATACAGCCCTCTTAATCCAACCTCTGCCAGCGAAGATCTCAAGCCGGACTTTCGCTTAATAAACCAAATATGGGGTCCCAGTAAATCTCTCAAGCCATGTCTACCCCGAAGGACTGAGTCCCAGCGAGCATCCCTCAAGCCGTTTCTACCCGTCCTGTCCATATCCAACACCATACCACACGTACTCCAACACACGCATACTGCTCTAAATTACCACAAACAGCACCCATGGCAATTTATCAATTAAGAATGCAATATAAAATGTGCCTAGTGTTTAACTACATAGATATATACATATAAGTAATGCATGAGCATACTTGAACATATAATAATATTGAAATTATAATAAAAATTAATATTTTATTCACAGACTTAACCGCAGTCACTGTGGCGACTGGGCAGAGGAGGAAGGCTATCCCGGCTCACCTGACAATTTTATTATAATTATTTAATACATTTGACTCAATACAATGAAGAAAAGATCAAAGATGTCCTAAGTCGTGCCGAAAATCCGGCAGAGTCTTCCCTATACCTAGGACCTACCCAACCTGCAAAAGGGTTTAAAACTCACTTCTATATCCACAAACCATACACCCACAACCCAATCACATCACACAGCCCCTCTTAGGTCCATCCAAACAGTCAATAATCACAATATGAAAAATTACAGTTTAGTCCTTATAATTTAACCCTTTTGCAAAAACTACCCAAATGAGTTCTAAAAATTCTAAAATTTTGCCCCGCGGTCCTTAGTATTATTACTAAGCTAATGCAAAAGGAATTAAAATTTTCTAAGCTACCACGAATATTTTATGAATTTTTAATCCAATTTAAGCACTAGACATTTGAGAAAATATAAGGTTCGGGTTTACCTATACCGATTCCGACCCTGGGGACGCGCTCGAGACGTCTGACAATGGTGGGGTAGCCAAAATCTCGACCTAAATTCCAAGACTTTTTCGGTAGCCTGTCTGTCTGGCCGAAAATTTATAGATCCAGGCAACCGTTGAATTTCTACAAATTGAAGGTACCACCACGAAGCCCACAATACGGGGGTTAGTAAATAATTTTTACGGAATTTTCTAAGCTCATTTAGAGCTCAGAAAAATACTACGAAGTTTCGAGGGATCCACTGAAAAATGGTGTTAGAAAATTTTGAAATTTATATTGTAGCGAAGCTCTCGATGAGTGGAGCGCTCCGGTACTCTTGGTTTTCTCGTGGGGTTCACGGTTTGTGAGAAATCTAGCCCAAAAGTAGAAATGGACTAAAATTTTTCGGACAAAAATTGAGCAAACCGCTTGATAGATTTTGGTGTTCTTGGTGTCTATGGAAAGCTCTTGAGGTGTAGATGTGTTTTGGCACAAGACTCGGCCCAAACGGTGGCCGGATCGGCCAGATTTTGGCCGGGAAGCCGAAATGGTGCGCTGTGCGTTGGGTGGTTTTTGCGCGCCTTTTCCGGCGTTTTAGGCACTAAGGTGGTGCGCTAGCGAGGGGAGGAGGGCTAGGTGGCGGTTGGCCAGCATGGGGAGGAGGGAGGAGAGAGAAAATGGGAGAGAGAGAAAGAGGGACGGGAACGCGCGGGGAGAAAGGAAAAAGAAGAAGAAGGCCGGTCCGATTCAACCGGTCAGATCCGGTCCGATTCAAAATATAAAATTTTAAATTTTTACTCTGCCTTGAACCGAAAACGAGGCCCAAAAATTTTGAAAAAATTCTAAAAAACTCAAAAAAATTCATAAAGTCCAAATATATTTTTAATTTTACCTCGTGGTCTTTAAATAAGTTTTTTAAAATCATCAAGGTTTTATATTTTCAAAAAATCGAACCCAATTTCTAAAATCCAAAAAATTTTAAATAATTTTCTAAAATTTAAATAAAATAAAATATTAATATTTACCCACAAAATAATAAATTTAAAAATTATGGGTGTTACATGTTGGGTGGAAGAAAACAGTTGACCTCAATCCCCTAGATAATTATATTATAGATTTATTAGTACTAATTCAAAAGAAGATTCTAAAGAAATAACAAACAGCCTAATTCATGCCGGAAATCCGGCAGAGTCTCCCCTATACCTAGGACCTACCTAACCTGCAAAAAGATTCAAATAACACTTCTAAATCCGCAAATCACACAATCACAACTCAATCACATCACAAGGCCCCTCCTGAGCTCACCCAAACTGTCAACAACCATAATTTAGAAAATTACCATTTAGTCCCTACAACTAACCCTTTTACAAAAACTATCTAAATGAGCTCTAAAAATTATAAAATTTTACCTCGCGGTCTTTAATAAGGTTATAAGACTATTGCAAAAAGAATTATAATTTTATAATCACCCTAAAATATTTTATGAATTTTTTATTCTAAATCAGTATTAGCCGAAAATGAGCAACTTGGAGTTTGGGTTTACCTATGTCAAATCTGACACCTAGAAAGCGTCCGGAACGTCTGAAAATGTTAGGTTTGACTATAATATCAACTACGTTCTAAGACGGGCTGTCAGGCAGCCGGATCTGGCTGAAAATGCAATCCCAGCGCCAATGAGCTATTCTCGATCTGATTGCACCTAAATTAATTTCAAATTTTATTAATAATTATCATAAAATTATTTTTAAATTTTGGGGAATCAAAAAAGTGCGAAAATCTCACCAAGCGATTTAGACCGTCCGAATATTGTCTTTTTCAAATGATGTCCAATCGGAGTGGAAACGGTCCTATCCCAAAGATTTGGCAGTCCTGAGTCCAACAGTGGTATCGGATTTTTGATCCGACGGTCTAATCGCCGGGAAAATGGCCAGAAAATTCACTGTCACAACTTTCTCTCTCCTCTTTCTCTCTCTTCAACTAGTCGGAAAACTCCATTAAAACCGGCAAGTCTTGGTTGGATGAGGAACCCAGTGCTGCCAGAAGCTTGCTGCTAGCATCCCCTGTCTTCCCGTCATCGGAGATGGCCGAAAACGGCCTTGGATGGTCCTCTCCCCATCGCACGAGTTCCTCTCCTTTCTTTCTTCATTCCGGCGGCTGGAGGAGCTTTGGCCGGCGTCTGTGGCTGCTGGAGGTGGATTGGTCGATGCTAGAGGCGCTGCGGTGGTCACCGGCAGCGGATCTCTTGCCGGCAAGAAGAAAAATGGGAGGGAGGAGGAGAGAGAGTTGGGGAGAAAGGAGAGTGAAGGGGGGGGGGGGGGGGGGGGCTATGCACTACGTTTTGGGTTTTTTTTAATTATACTATTAGTCCCTCAACTTTTCAAAGGTTTACAATTAGGTCCAAAATTATTTTATTATGTTAAAGTTTAATAAAATTTTAGTAATGATAAAAATAAATATAATCTAGGAAAATTTAATTATTTTATTCTCATTTAATAAATTAACTTTAATTTATTTATTTATTGTTATTATTATTATTATTATTATTATTATTATTATTATTATCTTTCTTTATTTTTAAAATTAATTCAAATAAATCCTATAATATTAATAACATAATATTTCCTTTTTATTTTATTTATAATTTTAAAAATTTCGGGTTGTTACAATTATTTATATAATTAATATGAATTAATTAAAAATACATTATTAAATTTATATTTATATTTTAATCTAATAATATATTTATAATATATATAATATAATTTATAATTAAAAATACTTATTAGATATATTAAATAATATATTGAATAAGTTTTAAAATTATTTACTTAAATAATATGACAATATAAAATTTCAAAATAGCAATATAATGACAATGAAAATTTTATAAAGATAATACACTAAACTACAAAATATATTTTAAAAATATATTATTTTTTAATTTTATAAATAAATTTCTTTCACATTAATCTATTGTGTAACTTAATTATGAAAATTAATATTATTTTAAATTATAAAAAAAATTAATATAGACAAATCAAACTTTTTTTTAAAAAAATATGAAATAACTAAGTTTTAATAAATTTAATTTAAAGAGTTAACTTGTATTTTTTATTAATTTATTAGTTTTTAAACGTTTTCACCCATTTATATATGTAAAACTGATTGTTATATATTTTTTTATTATATTGTATTTATTTATAGTACATAACTTTCATAAAAGTATAATTTAATAAATATATAATAATTTTAAATTAATAAATACTTTTATTGATATATTAACTAAAATTAATATTTTAATTTAAATAATTAAATTAATATAAAATTATTTATAAAAATTAAATTACGAATATGTATAATGAAAATAATAATAAACAAGTAAAAAAAACTAGTAATTTTAAATATTGCTAATGGCTAAACTTTAAGAAATTATTCTGAATAAAGGTTTATTCAACATTTTAATTTACCCCAACTGCTTGAAGGTTCAAAACAATTCAAATACTTTTATTAAAGCAAATTGTAAATTTATCTTGTATATAAATCGTAATTAGCGCTTAGAAAAATTTAACCACATCCACCTTTCAAGCTTCTAAGTTCTCTTAAACATCTACAGATAGTCTTAATGTTACTATGGTGTCAATTATAAAATGTTACTCCTGCCAAAATCAGCACTGTTGTAGTAGTGATGACCGTAATACAATTCAAATTGAAAAAATTGACTTAATTGATTAATTTATTTATTTATTTTTATTTTATAATTAATCAGTTCAATTCATATACTATGTATTTTTTATTATTTCAATTCGGTTTAATTTTTAAATTTAAAAATCGCAATAATCAAAATGAATAATTAAACACTGTGTTTTGGACATAGATTATTCATTTGCAATCCTTAAAACTTAGTGCATCACTGCCCCATCCCCACCTCACTCATCTCACCATGGTCCTCTTCCTCAATTGCACAAATGTTGATTGAATGGTTTCCTTTTCCTTTTTCCTTTTTTTTTTCGTTAACCAAATCATCGTATTTTCTTTTGCAAAATCCATTTGTGAGCAATTTGGGTTGAAAATTAGGGTTGAAAGCTTCAGAAACGCAAACATATATGAAAATTGACCGAATCGAATCAAATTATATTATTATTATTATTATTATTATTATTATTATTATTATAATAGTGCACGCCAGAAAGCATAACATAAACGATCAGTGAAGATACAAGATTGAAGTTGGTCCAAATCCTGGTTAGTGCAACACCTTTGATTCCTTTGATTCCGAAATGAGTTCATAAAAGCTAAGAGCAGAGTGACCATGAGACCCTCTGACCCATCTACCTCTTCCCCCCTTTTCCCTTTCTCCGGTCATCACAATACGTCCAAAGCATCACAAACCACCCAGAATAACTCATTCTCCATATACTTTGAAAACTTTCCACCAAACTGGGATGCTAATGCTCTTCTCAAAATCTTTAGGCCTGGTGACATTGTTAGTATTTCCATCCCTCAAAAACTCTCTCGTAGGGGTTGGAGATTTGGTTTCATCAAAGCGTCCTCTACCTTCAGCTTTAAAAACATTCTTGATGTACTCAATAAAAAATGGGTAGATACTTATAAGCTACTTGCATTTCAATCTAGATTGGGGAGGACCTTTCATAATACCCATGCCCACTCTCAGCCTAGCTTTCCTTATCAGAACAACAGAAGCGGCCTTAACAGACCCCATCGCAATCAACAATGACGCTAGAAAGGGAGAGCGGCAATAAACACAAAGGAAAACAAGAAAGAGAGCCATAAGAAAATTTGGGTTAAGAAGAATGGTAGCAAAATACAAGAAGCGACTGATATTTGTCCAGGTCTTCCTCGAGACGAAACTCATCAAGCCCATAGCACTGTCTCTGTCACACCTTACCCCTTCTGTAAGGCATAACATGATCCCGCAGTATACCTAATGAATTACCAACTCCGTCTACCGATAACCCATTAAATACACTACAAGGGATTTTAAAACAATTATCTTGCTTTTTGAAATTGGTGAGCATTTCTAACAAGTATTAAAAATATTTAATTGAAGTTCAAAAATTAAGTAAAATTTTTTTCTATTTTTATTTTTCCGTAAATTTTGGAAAAAATTCGGCAGAGTGCCGACTGTATTTAAGAAAACCAAAAATTTTGACCTGTAGAAAATACTTCCAAATATTTCACTTCATCAAAATCAACTACCAATACAACTCAATTCAATACAAATTTACTCCATCTCCACAATTCAATGCAAATTTCCAAAATTCATAATTCTCAACTCAAATATTTTCAAAAATAATATTGAATAATTTCATTTATAATCCATTAAAGAAAAATTGATTTACATTCATTAGTTTAAATTTACATCAGAAAATCCAAATCATTTTATTACAAGTTTTGTACAATTGCTCAAGATCAATTTACAAAATGTACATACCATCACGTACGTCAAAATAAATATGTACAATAAGGGTATAATGTTATACCCGACAAAATCTCAAAGGCAGTGTTGTAGTCCTCAGCAGCTCACTCGGCTGCTCTACTAGTCTCTCTACCTGCCATAGCAATAAAAAGCTATCGCTGAGTACAATGACTCAGTGGTGCACAACATATTAAAAATACTAATTTATGCATAAATTAAATCACACTTATCCAAATATGGTACTGAAAGTGGTACACAGATAGAAAACACAATTTAAAATTTTAGTCAAATAATTTTTTTCACTTCAGAAGTAGCAAAACAAATTTTATAAAAATACACAGTCATATCATGCCATCAGTATAGTGTTCATCTCAATAGTCAGAGGCTTATGAGGAATACCAAGGCTAGCTAGCTCAAATCTATGGCTATCCATTTAAATTTCTTCCTCTACTGGCACACACCTCAACACTTCAGCCAGAGAAGGAATACAAAACTAATTCCTCCCACTAGTCATGCTAGTGAGGCATTCAGACATTTGGTTATGACACTGTGGTTTCAAACTATTTAAACAATTTTCTAAACATTAAAAATTGCCAATCATACACATACAATTTATTTTTTTCAACAATTTAGGTCAAAAGTATATTGTTCCTTTCAATTACAATTTTCCATACAATTAATTCACAATTTATTTCACACAAATTGCAAAAGAAAATTTAAAGACAATTTTTTTATGTTGTGCACAAACCTTGTGCGAGTCGCCTCTAAGCCTTGACTCGATGTTTCCTTTCCTTTCTCCGTATTCTTCTCAGCTGAAACACATAATTTACAGTGTTTCAGTATCACAACTTATAATAAATCCAATAAATAAATTCATGTCTACTTAATTCTAATCTTAATATGCTTAAAATCATGTTCTTAAAAATTTACATTTTCGGGGTTACTATTCATGGCATTGTTCAAGTCAAAATATTGACTTTCTCATGCTTAATAGGTATGTGAATTCCAATTACACTCACATATCACATTTTGGGTGCCTAATTTATTGGTTTTGGTTGCCCCTTCAATTTTTACGTCTCCTAAGAGAATTCTCAATTTTTCAGTTTTGATCCCCTGCTTACACTGTTCCATTGGTCTGGTTACTGTAGACATTTGACTAAGTATTCTTTATCATAGTTGTTCCTTATTGTCTTATTTTTAATTTCCTTTTTGAATTACTCCATTTGGAATTTTGTAGCCCAATATATGGTCATTTTTCTAAGGCTAGCCGGATTGGTGTTATCCAGAATTTCTGGGCTTATTTAGGTTCTGGCAGTTTTGGACAACTAACTTTGGGTGGCAAAATGACTTGGTTATGGGTAGAATTTAGGTTGGTATTCTTCATGAAAGTTGTAGTGATATGTCATACTTTTCGAATGCCATAAAAATCAGGTCATTTGGACCTGTCTAGACCAAGTTATGGCCAAATTTGGTCATTTCTGTATAGTGGCAGTACACAATATCCGGATTTAACCTAATTGTTCACTATCTTAATGTCATTTTCTGGGCATGGTTTCTAAATGAAAATTGTATCTTTATGTGTCTAATTTCATTCCCAATTGGCCTCATAATAATTGAGTTGGTAAAATTTCAGTTTTGATCCCTGAAAATGACCTAGGTCAAACTGCCAGATTGGGACCCCTAACCAATCAAAATTGTATTTTGTTTCACTCATTCAAACAGATCACAATTGGTCACAATTCACTATTTCTAACCTCAATTAAGGTCATTTGCATCAATTGACTATTTTCTTCAATTTTTTCCCTTCTAAACTCAAGAACCCTAATTATTTAATTCATTCAATTAATGAAATTAAAGTGCATAAGCATTGTCTATATCCTTAATTAAGCTTAATTACTCTCTTAATTTCATCAAAATCATGCAACTTCTACTCCCCCCATAGGCTGGCTGAAATTCACCATTAGTCCCCCATGATTGTTTTGTTTCAATTTTCCTTCAATTCTAGGTTAGTTTCACTACATAAACATGAATTAAATTAGGAAAGGAAGAGTTAGAACACTAACCTCTTATGTGCTCTTTCTCTCTTCTCAATTTCTCCTTCTTTCTCCTTTTTTTTTTTGTTGTCAATAGCTAATTTAAGGGGTAAGGATGAGGTTTACTTAAGAACTTTGGGGAAATTTATGGCTAATTTAGGGTTTATGGAGCTTGGTGATGGTCATCAATGGTGGAAAAAAAATGAAGTAAGAGAGAGGGACATGGAGGAGAGCATTTCAGCCATAATGAAGAAGATAACCCTAAAATTTTTTTCTTTTATTTTTATGTCTACTTGTCTTTAATATTGACTTAGTCAAAATTTTCATTAATTAGAATTTAATTATGATGTCACTCTTAAGTCATACCAATGATGTCATAATTCTCTTTTTCATTTCTTTTTCTTTTTTTTCCTTGATTCTTTAATTTAATTCTATATTCCTAAATTTTCATTTCTCCGATTTTATTAGACAGTTAGGTCAGGTGTCACCTCTAGGGGTGAATTGACCAAATTACCCCTCGCCGGTCTGATCCGGTTTGCAAGTAATTCAATATTTCTTTTAGATCCCTGACCTAAATATTTGATCTACTTATCAACTCTTTTATATGATTTTCTCTTTTCCACTAGGTTCGCAATAGTCCTTAGGGCCGCGGCGTCACAATTTCTAGTTTAAAATTAGGGTTAAGACTGACCTCACAGTCACTTCCCGGTAAGGTCACCCATCGCTATGACCCTCGGCTCATTTAACATTTTATGCTCTGTTTTTCTTATTTATACTTAACTATCTGGCAATCACTATTTATTTTCATTCAAGATTTTTCTAAGTGTCTTAAAATGTTGTTCAATCCCCTTAATTATCTGGACCGACACCGGTCTCCGGAGCAGTGTAATATACCAGGCTATGCATATAGGGGTGTTACAATACTCCCCCCCCCCCTTAAAATAAATTTCGTCTCGAAATTTTACCTGATATCAGTCTCTGAACAGCTCATGTCCTCCTTTCGTTTCCAAGTAGCTTCCTGGCCTGAATGATGGTTTCACGGCACTTTAACCAATGGTATTTGCTTATTCCATAGCCGCTTCATCTCATATGCCAGAATTTCAATAGGTTCTTCCTCATATGTGAGGTCTGGATTCACCTCAATCTCTTCTACTGGTAGTACATGAGATGGGTCTGATCTATACCTCCTCAACATAGATACATGGAAGACATTATGTATTTTCTCTAACTCTGGAGGTGGTGCCAATCAATATGCCAGAGGACCCACTCTTTCCAGAACCTCATATGGTCCAATGAAGTGAAGACTCAGTTTCCCCTTTCTGCCAAATCTCATAATTTTCTTCCAAGGAGAAAACTTGAGGAATACTTTCTGACCCACTGCATATTCAATATCTCTACTCTTCAGATCGATGTAGGACTTCTAACGGTCTGATGTAGCCTTGAGTCGATCTCTAATCAGTCTGATTTTCTCCTCTATTTGCTGAACAATCTCTGGCCCAATCATCTTTCTTTCACCTACTTCATCCCAGCACAGGGGTGTTCTGCACTTTCTGCCATACAAAGCTTCATATGGAGGCATCTTAATGCTTGATTGGTAGCTATTATTGTAAGCAAACTCAATCAGAGGCAAGTGTGTGTCCCAACTACCTTCAAACTCAATTATACAAGCCCGTAGCATATCCTCCAATATCTGAATTATCCTCTCAGACTGGCCATCTGTATGTGGGTAGAATGCCATGCTGAAGTTCAATCTAGTTCCTAGGGCTCTCTGAAGGCTACCCCAAAATCTAAAAGTGAACCTAGGATCTCTGTCTGGCACAATCGATACTGACACTCCTGCAGTCTCACTATCTCATCTATGTACAATTTGGCCAATCTCTCTAAACTATAGTCCATTCGGACTGGCAGAAAATGAGCAGACTTGGTTAATCTGTCCACTATGACCCATACTACATAATGGTTCTCATGTGTCCTCGGAAGTCCCATCACAAAATCCATAGTTATCCGTTCCCATTTCCACTCAGGTACTAGCAGTGGATGTAGTAAACCAGCTGGTACTTGAAGTTTTGTCGTCACTTGCTGACAAGTTAGGCATTAAGAGACAAAATCAGCTACATCCCTCTTCATACCCATCCACCAGTAAGGCTCCTTTAGCCCTCTGTACATTTTAGTGCTACTAGGGTGCATAGCAAAAGGAGACTCATGTGCTTCCTTCATAATGATCTGTCTCAAGTCAACATCATTAAGAACACACATTCTGCTCTGGTGTAGCAGTAGACCATCATCTCTCACAGAGAATTTGGTTTTCTTGCCCTGCCGGACTTCTTCCAGTAGTCTCTGATATCTTTCATCATTCTGAGCAGCCATTCTGATCTGATCAATCAACACTGGCTGTACATGCCATGCAACTACTGTTTGTCCCTCATCATTAATCTCTAAACTGGCATGCAATGGTCTCAACTCATGTACCATAGACAAAGGAGAAACTCTCACACTTGCCATAGTCTTGCGACTTAAGGCGTCAGCCACCACATTTTCTTTCCCTGGCTGATGGTTTATCAGACAATCATAGTCTTTAGTCAGTTCTAACCATCTCCTCTGTTTGAAGTTTAACTCCTTCTGAGTTCCCAAATACTTCAAACTCTTATGATCTGTGTAGATGTACCACTTTTCCCCATATAAGTAGTGTCTTCAAATCTTAAGAGCAAATACAATAGCTGCAAGCTCCAAGTCATGTGTTAGATAGTTCCTCTCATGTGGTTTCAGCTGGCGTGATGCATAAGCAATGACATTCCGATCTTGCATCAATACACAGCCCAACCCATTGTGAGAAGCGTCGCTGTAAACTGTGTATTCTTTACCCGGTGTAGGTAAAGTAAGGACTGGAGCTTCAGTCAAACATCTTTTCAACTCATCAAAGCTCTACTGGCATTTGTCCGTCCACTGAAATTGCACATCTTTCCGAAGTAGCTTGGTTAGTGGAGAAGCCAACATAGAGAAACCCTTCACAAATTGGCAGTAGTATCCAGCTAAACTCAAAAAACTGCGAATTTCTGTAACATTCCTAGGTGGCTTCCAATTAAGGAAAGCTTCAACCTTGCTAGAATCTACCTTAATACCCTCTGCTAATACTAGTGCCCCAAGAAAGAAATTTCTTTCAGCCAAAATTCACACTTTGGTAGTTTGGCATATAGCTTCTCCCTTAAGGTCTGCAGTACAATCCGCAGATGTCTATCATGATCTTCTGCACTCCTCGAGTAGACCAATATATCATCAATGAATATCACCACAAACTGATCGAGCTATGGTCTGAAGATAGTGTTCATTAGATCCATAAAAGCAGCCAGAGCATTAGTTAACCCAAATGGCATGACCAGGAAGGGAACTAACGAACTTGTTACTAGCACCTCTTGTCCTAACGAACTTGTTACTAGCACCTCCATTTTAACACACAGAACAGCAAGGGAACTAACGATGCTAGCACTGACATATGAGTGGATAGAACCCGGATCAAACAACATAAGTACTTCTTGATCAGAGATAGAGAATGTACCGACCACAATGTCAGAAGTCTCAGCTTCTTCTCACTGTCTCATCGTGTAGACTCTAGCCGGAGCACTACCTTGTTCAGACTTGTTTACTGTACCCTAACTGCCTGAAGTGTTGCCTCAACCTCTGCCTCTACCTTTGCTAACTGATTGTGAACCTCTGGTAGCAGAACCCTGAATAGACCCTTCTGCAGTAGTAGGAGGTGGCCTAAATCTATGGGCACTGGTACAATCTTTAGCTAGATGCCCTGTACCCCAACAGTTAAAACAGGCACCTGTAGCTCAGTAACATATCCCACCATGGGTCTTGCCACATGTCTCATAAGGGCGGGGAGGGTGAGAATTTCTGGTCGTCTGCTGACCAGACCAAGGGGGTCTCTGCTCGGAAAATCTACCCCTACCAGACCTTCCACCTCTGCTTAATCCCCCAAATTTTTTTCTTTTTTCAGTATTGCCACTGGAACTTTGATCCGCTGACTTTCCACTTTTCTCTTTTTCTAATTTCTCTGTCTTCTCTGTTTTCTCTTTCACTAGTGCCCATTCTGACTCAATTCTTTCTAATTCAAGTGCTTGAGAAATAAGTTTAGAGAAGTTCTTATGTCTGAATCCAACCACTTGCATCCTCAGACTGGACTTCAAACCGGTCTCAAACCTCTTACATCTTTCTCTGTTGGTAGAAAGAAGACTCCCTGCATAGTGGCTCATGCGAGAGAACTCCCTTTCATAATTTGCCACTGTTCTGTTTCCTTGCTTCAGACTTAAGAACTCTTGCAGCTTCTGGTCCACATAGGCATCGAGGACATACTTTTATCTGAACTCTCTGATGAAGTCGTCCCATGTCAGTATTGGGGATTCTACCAAGCTATGGGGGATACTTTTCTACCAATCATACGCAGCTCCTTGCAGCAGTGACACTGAATATTCGAATTTCAATTCATTTGTACAGTGCAGCTTCTTGAACACTCTGTCCATTCTCTCCAACCACTGCTCTGCCTCTAAAGGGTCCACTGTACCCTTAAACTCTGTAGCCCCATACTTAATCAGCTTGTCATACAGATTGGCTGGAGTCTGAGGTTGCACTACAGGTGCCTGAAGTGGGGTTTGGGTAGGCATGCTTCCAGCCATTTGTTAGAACATCGCAGCCATCTTCTGGGCAAATTGAGCAGGAAACTGCGGTATTGGAGGAGCCGGAGTGGCTGACCTACTCACATTCTGAAGAGCTGGAGCTTCCCCTTGTGCCTCAACCTCTACTGATTGTTCTATAGAACGATCCTCTTCTTCCATAGTCTATCAGAGGGTATTATACCTCCTGAACAAATAACACAAGGAGATTTCCCTCCGTTAGTTCATATTTATAATATAATGCACTGTATGTATCAAATAAGGACACTGAGCAGCTGTACTTATCACAAAGAAAATACACATTCACAGGTCAAAACATACTTTAAAAACTTGTTCTGATACCACTAAAACATGTCACACCTTACCCCTCTGTAAGGCATAACATGATCCCGTAGTATACCTAATAAATTACCGACTCTGTCTACCGATAATTTATTAAATACACTACAAGGGATTTAAAAATAATTTTTTTGCTTTTTGAAAGTGGTAAGCATTTCTAACAAGTATTAAAAATATTTAATTGAAGTTCAAAAATTAAGTAAAATTTTTGTCCATTTTTATTTTTCCGTAAATTTTGGAAAAATTTCGGCAGAGTGCTGGCTGTATTTAAGAACATAAAAATTTTTGACCTATAGAAAACACTTCCAAATATTTTACTTCATCAAAATCAACCACCAATACAACTCAATTCAGCACAAATTTACTCCATCTCCACAATTCAATGCAAATTTCCATAATTCATAATTCTCAACTCAAATATTTTCAAAAATAATATTGAATAATTTCATTTACATTCCATTAAAGAAAAATTGATTTACATTCATCAGTCTAAATTTACGCCAGAAAATCCAAATTATTTTATTACAAGTTTTGTACAACTGCTCAAGACCAATTTATAAAATGTACATACAGTCACATATATCAAAATAAATATGTACAATAAGGGTATAATGTTATATCCGACAAAATCTCAAAGGCAGTGCTATAGTCCTCAGCAGCTCACTCGGCTACTCTACTAGTCTCTCAACCTGCGACAGCAATAAAAAGTCATCGCTGAGTACAATGACACAGTGGTGCACAACATATTAAAAATACTAATTTATGCATAAATTAAATCACACTTATCCAAATATGGTACTGAAAATGGTACATAGATACAAAACATAATTTAAAATTTTAGTCAAATAAATTTTTTCACTTCAGAAGTAGCAAAACAAATTTTATAAAAATACACAGTCATATCATGCTATCAGTATAGTGTTCATCTCAGTAGTCAGAGGTTTATGAGGAATACCAAGGCTAGCTAGCTCAAATCTATGGGTACCCATTCAAATTTTTTCTTCTACTGGCACACACCTCAATACTTCAGCCAGAAAGGGAATACAAAACTAATTCCTCCTACTAGTCAAGCTAGTGAGGCATTCGGACATTTGGTCATGACACTGTAGTTTCAAACTATTTAAATAATTTTCTAAACATTAAAAATTGCCAATCATACACATACAATTTATTTTTCCAATAATTTAGGTCAAAAGCATATTATTTCTTTTAATCACAATTTTCAATACAATTAAGTCACAATTCATTTCACACAAATTGCAAAAGAAAATTTAAAGACAATTTTTTTATGTTATGCACAAACCTCGTGCGAGTCGCCTCTAGGCCTTGACTCGATGTTTCATTTCCTTTCTCCTTCTCAATTGAAACACAGAATTTACAGTGTTTCAGTATCACAACTTATAATAAATCCAATAAATAAATTCATGTCTACTTAATTCTAATCTTAATATGCTTAAAATCATATTCTTAAAAATTTGCATTTTTGGGGTTACTATTCATGACACTATTTAAATCAAAATGTTGACTTTCTCATGCTTAATAGGTATGTGAATTCCAATTACACCCACATACCACAGTTTGGGTGCCTAATTTATTGGTTTTGGTTGCCCCTTCAATTTTTAGGTCTCCTAAGAGAATTCTCAAATTTTCAGTTTTAGTCCCCCGTTTTGCACTGTTCCATTAGTCTGGTTACTGTGGAAATTTGGCTAAGTATTCTTCATCAAAGTTGTTTCTTATTGTCTTATATTTAATTCCCTTTTTGAATCACTCCATTTGGAGTTTTGTAGCCTAAGATATGGTCATTTTTCTAAGGCTGGCCAGATTGGTGTTACCCAAAATTTTTGGGCTTGTTTAGGTTCTGGCAGTTTTGGATAACTAAATTTGGGTGGCAAAATGACTTGGTTATGGGTAGAACTTGGGTTGGTGTTCTTCATGAAAGTTGTAGTGCTATGTCATACCTTTCCAATGCCACAAAAATCAGGTCATTTGGACCTATCTAGGCCAAGTTATGGCCAAATGAACAAATACTGTTTAGTTAGTCATTTTTGTATAGTGGCAGTGCATAATACCCGGATTTAACCTAATTGTTTACTATCTTAATGTCATTTTATGGGCATGGTCTCTAAATGAAAATTGTGTATTTATGTGTCTAATTTAATTCCCAATTAGCCTTACATCAATTGGTTTGGTAAAATTTCAGTTTTGATCCCTGAAAGGGACCTAGGTCAAACTGCCAGATTGGGACCCCTAACCAATCTGAATTGTATTTTGTTTCACTCATTCAAACACATCACAATTGGTCACAATTGACCATTTCTAACGTCAATTAAGGTCATTTGCATCAATTGACCATTTCCTCCAATTTTTTCCCCCAATTTCTAAACTCAAGAAATCTAATTTATGTAATTCATTCAATTAATGAAATTAAAGTGCATAAGCATTGTCTATATCCTTAATTAAGCTTAATTACTCTCTTAATTTCATCAAAATCATGCAACTTCTACTCCCCCCATAGGCTGGCCGAAATTCACCATTAGTCCCCCATGATTGTTTTGTTTCAATTTTCCTTCAATTCTAGGTTACTTTCACTACATAAACATGAATTAAATTAGGAAAGGAAGAGTTAGAACACTAAACTCTTATGTGCTCTCTCTCTTCTCAATTTCTCCTTCCTTCTCCTTCTTTTTGTTGTCAATAGCTAATTTAAGGGGTACGGATGAGGTTTATCTCTCTCCTTCTTTTTGTTGTCAATAGCTAATTTAAGGGGTAAGGATGAGGTTTACTTAAGAACTTTATGGAAATTTATGGCTAATTTAGGGTTTATGGAGCTTGGTGATGCTCATTAATGGTGGAAAAAAAATGAAGTAAGAGAGAGGGAAATGGTGGAGAGCATTTCGGCCAAAATGAAGAAGATAACCCCAAAATTTTTTCTTTTATTTTTATGTCTAATTGTCTTTAATATTGACTAAGTCAAAATTTCCATTAATTAGAATTTAATTATGATGTCACTCTTAAGTCATACCAATGATGTCATAATTCTCTTTTTCATTTCTTTTTCTTTTTCCTTTATTTTTCCTTGATTCTTTAATTTAATTCTATATTCCGAAATTTTTATTTCTCTAATTTTATTGGACAGTTAGGTCAGGAGTCACCTCTAGGGGTGAATTGACCAAATTGCCCCTCGCCGGTCTGATTAGGTTTACAAGTAATTCAATATTTCTTTCGAATCCCTGACCTAATTATTTGACCTACTTATCAACTATTTTCTGTGATTTTCTCTTTTCCACTAGGTTCGCAATAGTCCTTAGGATCTCGGCGTCACAATTTTCGGTTCAAAATTAGGGTTAAGACTAATCTCGCAGTCACTTCCCAGTAAGGTCACTCATCGCTGTGACCCTTGGCTCATTTAACCTTTTATGCTCTGTTTTTCTTATTTATACTTAACTATCTGGCAATCACTATTTATTTTCATTCATGATTTTTTTAAGTGTCTTAAATGTGATTCTAATCCCCTTAATTGTCTAGACCCACACCGGTCTCCGGAACAGTGTAATATACCAGGCTATGCATATAAGGATGTTACAGTCTCAGGCAGATATATAGCTCCAGAAGACTTTGCCAAACAAAACCAAGCTCTATTAGAGAGATTAGCTATTGCTAGAGTTTTGGATATTAAATCTTTGCTAAACACTGAGCATTACTTGTTAGCGAAAGAAATCATTGACTTTGACATCAAACCTCTGGGTGGGGACTCAGTCCTTCTTTCCTTCAAAAATAAGGAATTAATGGAAGGTTTCTTAGACTATAGCAAAAATTGGCTCAAGGAATGATTTTCTGAGATTTCACCATGGAAAACATGATTAACACCTTAAATAAGACTATGCTGGTTTCGTTTACATGGCGTTCCTCTTAATCTCTGGACATCTGGTTTTTTCAAATGGATAGGAAGCCTTTGTGAAGAGTTCATCTTGGCTGATAGGGAATCATTATCTTTATCAAAGTTTGACTTTGTAAGAATTCTAATCCTAGCGGATTCTCCAACTTTGGTTAGCAGAATAATAGTCATTGATTCGAACTATATGAGATTCCAAATCAATGTATTGGAGGAGTATTGTCATGATTTTTTTTCCTTCTCCCATATTTAAGCAAAAATCTCACTCTCCAGATATCTCATCGGAGAAAAACTCTGAAGATAACAATGATGGTGTAAGCAAAGATGATCTTCTTGGTGGAGATAAACACAATAGTGGTGATGATAATTTGAACGGTAAGAAAGATGATACTTCCTATAATAACAGTGATGGCATTAATCATCTGGAGAATGAACCTAGTAATGGAGATGGAAGCCATGGTGGCTCCGTCAATAACTAGAGCTCCAACAGTGGTGAAAACCTGGCATGCAATGTTGACAATACGGTTGTCCCTAGTAGTATTAATGAGGATCCTACAACACATGTCTTAGTAGATGGCAGTGTTCCCAAGGTTCCTTCTATGCATGTTGAAGACTCTGTCTCCTCTAGTAAGCAATACAGCCACCTTAATTATGAGATTGGTCTAACACGTGAAGAAGCCTCTGAAATGGCTACCTCTACCTCATTCCCATCTGCTGACATCACAATCTCTGTTCAAAGCATTGAAACTCTAGAATGTGATCTTTTAATGATTAACTAACATTCTCTAGCATCTAGCTCAGAGGCTACCTCTCCACTTAATACTGACATCTTTGAGGTCCCACCATCTCAAGCTGCAGTTAGCAATAGTTTCAATCACTGCAGCACCCAAAGATCTTCCAACATCTATTCTCTCTCGGAACCAAATGAGAGTCCCACCTCAGAAGCAGAAAATGAAGAACTCAGCTTTGATAGTAACATGCCACTTTCACGCCTAATGGTAAACCGCATTCTAAAATAGAGACGAAAAGCCAGAGAACTAGTTGAGCTTTATGAGCTTTTTCGGGGAAGAAGAAAGAAACCAGAAGTTGATAGCTTCAGTGCCTTCTTTTGTGCAACTGACAGTGATATTAAGAGTGTCAATGAACTAGTTCACTATAAAAGAGCTTTGGAAGAGCGAATTAATCCTTTGATCCTACCAACACTAGTAGAAGCAGAAGCCACCATGGATGCTAGAAGGAACTTGGGTATGTCTTGTGATGTTGATGAAAGGACTCCCTTGTTACACTTTGCTAATCAAGTTGAGGCAGATCATCTTCTTCGGAAGAATGAAAGTTCAAGGCATCTTGTCCCAACATGTTTGCTGTACTCTCGTGGAATCCTAGAGGTTTGGGTAGTGCTTCTAAGAAAAGATACCTTAGGAATATCATTAGTAAGCACAACATAGATATTGTTTTTTTAGTTGAGACAAAATGCTTAGACATCTCTTTTTCTTTAGTTAAATGAGTTGGGTATGGGAACATTTGACTGGATTGCTATAGATGCAGTTGGACTCTCAGGTGGGTACTAGTAATATGGAACAAAAAAGCTTTTTCTGTCCAGAGAACTCAATCTTTCAATCGGTGGATTTCATTACATGGTTCTTTTGTTTCTGATAACTTTGAGGCCACAATTGCTTTTGATTATAAGCCTTGCTCGATCTAAAATCAACTCATACTGTGGAATGAATTAACGCATGTCCTTGAGTTAATTGATAGGCCTATATTTCTCATTGGTGACTTTAATCAAATTTTGTCTATATTTAATACAAAAAGTGGCGGGTCATCCTCAGTGGGTATGAGACAATTTCAGTCTTTTATGGATAGCCTTTGTCTTCTTGATATTTCACTTAGTGGCATGCGTTTTACCTAGAGGAATATGTCCTTAATGAGCCACATTGACAGAGCCTTATCTTCACATCATTGGATTACTGTTTTTCCTAATCTCACTCTCATAGGCTTATCTAGAGGGGCTCAGATCGCAACCCCATCCTTCTCTCTTCAGTTATCTCTGACTAGGGCCTAAGACCAATTTCATTTCTTGATGCATGGTGGAGTTACTCAGGTTTTGCAGATGCTCTAAAATCTTTTTAGGATGAGGTTTCAATTTCTTCTGCACCTCTAACCTTAAAGATGAAAATGCTGAAACATCGACTCAAGATTTGGAATGTTAAAGTGTTTGGGAATGCTGAGGAAAAAATTAAGGCTCTGAGCCAATCTATTGACCAATGGGAAATTACAATAGAATTTCGAGACCTTTCTCTTTCAGAAGTGATCACCGTCCAACAATTAAAAGCTAATATGCAAGCTTAGATAGCCAGGAATAAAAGCATTCATAAATCAAGGCTTACTTGGTGTAGGTTAGGAGACAAAAACACACAGTTCTTTCATATTTGTTGTGTCAATAGAAGAAGGAAGAACTTAATCTCTTCTATTATTGAAGATGGTCATACTTACTCAGATATACCCTCCATTAAGCAAATCATCTTGAATCATTTCAAAGAGAGACTCTGCAAACAATACCCTTCGGATTACCAAAACATAAATTTGAATTACAGAACAATCACGCCTGAGGAAGCCTTGAATTTGGAAATTCCCTTCACCCTCGAAGAGATTAAGTCTGCAGTATGGAGTTGTGACCCCTCCAAGGCACCGGGACCGATTGGTGCAAACTTCCTATTTTACAAGAATTCTTGAACCTCATTAAAGATGATCTGATTGTAATGTTTGATAATTTTTTCTAGAACTCCACCATGCCCTCCGAACTTCACTCATCCTTCATGACACTTAATCCTAAAGTGCAGGGAGCCTCTAAATTTCAAGAGTTTAGGCCTATTTCCTTGATTCATGGGCTCTACAGAGTGGCGGCAAAGGTCCTAGTCAATAGGATCAAACCAATTATGTCAAAGATCATCAGCCCAAATCAGAGTGCCTTTATTAATGGACATCAAATTATTGACAGCTTTCTTATAGCCAATGAAGTAATTGATTACTACAAGAAATAAAATTGAAGCTACTTTTTGTTCAAATTGGACTTTGAGAAGGCCTTTAACACAATAAAATGGAATCATATTGATAACACAATGCGATAAACAGTATATAAGGCATACCCAGTAAAACTTACAAGTAAACCAGATATAGAGATGGCGACTAGGGTTGCTGTTTCCGTTATTATATATTACCAATGGATCTATAATAAGATCATTTATTTACAACGGAATGGTATACAAAGTCAACAGATCTCAATTAATACAAATAGGATTTATGGCTACACAAAGCGTGGAGGGTAGTTTTAGATCTGGTCCAAGACGAACTATTGTAGGGGATTTATTGAAACCATTGAATTCGGAATATGGTAAAGTAGCTCCTGGATGGGGAACTACTCCTTTGATGGGTGTCACAATGGCTCTATTTGCGATATTCCTATCTATTATTTTGGAGATTTATAATTCTTCCGTTTTACTAGATGGAATTTCAATGAACTAGATTTACAAGAACCACTAAGTCCTAGCTTTTCAATACAAAACGCTTCGTTTTGGTCTCGAATTTTTTATTCTATTTTGGTAGTTCGATCGTGCATTTTCTTTCTTTTTTTTTTTTTTCTGTATTTCTGGAATATGAGTGTGCGACTTGTTATAATTTATCCTATTGATAGTACAAAGAGTGGATCTGTCATCTTGATAGAGATGATTTTTTACCTCGTCAGGTATTTATTCTAGTATCTTTTATTCTAGTATCTGGAGCACGGAATATATGAAATAGATTACGAAGTATTAGAACTATGGGCTTTGGCACTAAATGGAGAAGGTGGATTCACACTTGCATCTCAAATGCTCGCATGTCCATCCTAATTAATAGGCACCCTACAGAAAAATTTTGTACCAGCAATGGGCTCCGGCAAGGCGATCCCTTGTCGCCGTTCTTATGCATTATTGCTGCAGAAACTCTCTCTTTAATGATTGATGAAGCTTATTCCCAAGGATGGCTCAATGGAGTTTAGTTGGTTCCCATGGACTGATGATTTCTAACCAGTAATTTGTAGATGATACGCTATTCTTTTCCCCTCCAAATCCTCTTCAAATTGCTGCCATCTCTCGAGTACTTTGTTGGTTTCAACTTCTTTCAGGTCTGAAGGTTAATTTTCATAAGAGCATTCTCATTGGAATCAATGTTGATGAACAAGTCCTAGAAGCGGTCGCGGATATAGCTGGTTGTCAAGTTGGGTCACTTCCTATCAAATATTTGGGGTTCCTTCTAGGAGCAAACGCAAATCGAGCATCCACATGGCAATAGGGACGAGCATTATTTGGTTCAAACCGAATAAATCGAACCGAACTACCTTAATTCTGTAATTCGATTCGGTTTTTAAGATAATTCAGTTCAGTTTAGTTTTATATTATAAAAAATTCAGTTATTTCAGTTCGGTTTTGAAGAGAAAAAAATCGGTTAAACCGAACCTAACCGAATAGTTTTATTGAATTTTGAATTGATTTATTTTTATGGAAAATTTATGAATTATATGTAATTATATATATATAAATTGTTTAATTTCATTGATTAATGGTTATTTGATTAAAACAAAAGTCAAAATCAAACCAAATAACTTGAAAATCAAGTCTAAATAAAAAACTAAAAAAAAATAAAACAGATCAATTTGAACCGAACCGAACAGAAATAGAGTGGTTTGTTTCGATTCGATTTTTCATCCATTTTAGTTTGATTTGGTTTCTAAAATATATAATTTAGTTTTCATGATTTGATTCGATTTGGTTTCGTTCAGTTCGGTTCAGTTTGAACCGAATGCTCACCCATAGATGGCAGCCCATCATCAGCAAAATTGAAAGTAAGCTTGCATTCCGGAAAGGGAAAGTCCTATCTATGGCAGGTAAGATAACATTAATCAAATCGTGTCTGTCAAATCTGCCTATTTATTACCTTTCGGTATTTAAGATTCCCAAGAAAGTTATAAAGAAAATTGAAAAACTGATGCGAAACTTTCTCTAGTCTGGTGGTGGGAATCAAAGGAGAATTCATCTCGTTGATTGGAACACTTTGTAACTACCAAAAAAGAATGGGGGCATTATGTTTTCAAATATTTTACTCCACAACCAATCCTTGTTATTTAAATGGCTCTGGAGATTACAGCAGCAACCTGAGGCAGTTTGGGTCAACACATTGCAATCTAAGTATTCTTTTCATAAAGACTCTGGCCTTCAACTTGTGACTGGTGGGCCAATCTTTTCAGTATGGAAAAACATTTAGGAATCCATGGCATTCAATATCAATGGATTTAATATCTTCGATAATATATTATTCGTGTTAGGGAATGGAGAAAAAATATATTTCTGGCATGATAAATGGATAGGCGAGGCACCTCTAAAATTCTCTTTTCCTCGACTATTCTCTATTTCTTCAAATCAGGAGGCAGTTGTTAGTGAAATGGGGTTGTGGCAAAACGACGTCTGGACGTAGAGGCTATTATAGCGCAAGTCACTGTTCACTTGGGAAAATGGCTCTTTGGATCAGCTTTTGGCTCTTCTCAATTCTGTTAATCTTTGCAGAAGTAGGAAGGATAAGCTTGTCTGGAAACTGGCTACAAATGGAACATTCTCTGTGCATTCTCTATATTCTTGTCTTATTAATGCTTCCACTCAAGTTTCCTTCTGTTCCTCATCACTTTGGCAGGGTCTCCTGCCACCCAAAGTGGAACTACTAGTTTGGTTGGCCTGCAGGGATCGCCTTTGCTGTAGAGGGCGATTAAGCTCAATTAACATCATTTCCCCTTCGCAGAGTGGTTTTCCCCTCTGTTCTGATGCTTCGGAATCTGTCTCATATCTCTTCCTCCATTGTTATCATTCCTGGAGACTGTGGAACTGGTTTTTTAGCTGGTGGGATCTGAAATTTTGTCTTCCTAAAACTGTGGATGCGCTTTTGAATCAGTGGAACTCTCTTTATTATGGGAACTTTCAGCGTAAATTCTGGCTCAACTTATTTTATGCAATTGTATGGTCCCTATGGTTATCACGTAATGATATGGTTTTTAATAACAAGGAGACGGACACCATTTCTTTATGCTCACTCATTTTAGTCCGAGTGGCTACCTAGATGCGAGCTTTGGATGCATCATTCCCCTTCTCAGGAGCTAATCTTTTGGTCACTGTAGATGCTGTCAAGTGCTGGACCAATCAAGTAAGATCGAGGCCTGCTGTTTCCTGGTCTCCTCTGCCTTCCGATTCCTTTAAATGGAATGTTGACGGTTCTTCAATCGGAAAACCAGGGAGGTCAGGTATTTGTGGTGTATTGAGGGACTCGTTTGGGAATATCATCTGCCTATTTTCTTGTTTTGTTGGTATCATTGACTCAAATGCAGCAGAACTTTTAGTTATCTCAAAGGCTCTTGAAGTTAGTGTCAGTAAGTAGGAGATCTTTTTTCAATTAGCTCCATCCTCATTGAATCAGATTTGATGAATGCTGTTTCTTGGTTTCATAACTTGGAGTCTGCTCCTTGGAGGTTCTCTTCAGTGGCCAACTCTATCATTGAATGCAAGAGTCATCTTCCAGCTTTGCTGGTTAAACACATCCCTCGTGAGGCTAATGCTTTTGCGGATAATCTAGCCAAGCAAGGAGTGTTTCATTATGATAATTTTATTGTTTTTCTCTGAGTACTTTTTTTGTTTTGCATTTTTTGTTGCTAGTTTCTGGTTTTGGTTCTATGAACCTTGTTAAGTTTTTTTATTGTTGCTTTATCCTCATTGGGGTTCTGCAACAGTCTGTTTTATTGGAGTGTTGCATCTTCTGTATTTCTTTCTCTTTTAATATATTTCCTTTTTTACTGATAAAAAAAATCAAATTATTATATAATTCTTCAAAAAAATAGATGTTTCTATAAAAAAATTTAGAGTTTGAAATTATTTAATATTTGAAAAGTATAAAAATGAAAGCTAGCTTTTGTTCACAATTTAAAAATAATATATTAGTCAACTTATTTATTTATCCATGCTTAAAATAAAATTATAATTTATTAAAAATTTTATCATTAGTAAAATTTTATAATATAATTATAAAATATAAAACACAAAAATATATATATATAAATTGTGGCTTTCCTTGGAGGGATCAATATTCCAAAGATGCTAAAATAGATTCAGCAACGTCGAATGAATGCATTTATTGTATATTCTTAAATTATACGAGAAAGCAGCAATGATAACAACAGCAAATTTTACATACAAGAATTTCAGCAAAATAGAAATGATGGATTTGATGATATCTAACAAACTGAATTCAAATCCTTTCAGGGTGTACACCTTGTAGCATGGAATATTCAGATTACAATTAAAAGGTCAATGATATTGTTCAAATGGAGAAATGGAGACTAGCTGACAGGTATCGGTCATGAATGTGGCATTTTTCTCAGTTGGGACAAGTCATCAACATATAGATTCGAGACATGGAATTGCAAATACATTTTCCTGCAAGAATAATGATTCCATGAAAGTATACTTACCTGAGAGTTGTGTACCATGCAACTCAAATGATTTGTGGCCTATTAAAGAAGAAAGTGCAACTGAAGTGATGTCAAAGGTTGTTAGATAGAATCTGGTGAATGAAGATGGCACACCAAAACTGAAACGATCATGGAAAGTAAAGATTTTCACTAAAAGGTTGGAGTTATTCTAGCTAGTAGGCAATGTAGCTGAAACAAAAGGTCATCATCCAAATCTTCATCTTTTTGGTTGGAACAACGTAAAAATTGATATGTAGACTCATGCAGTTGGGGGAATAACAAAAACTGACTTCATACTTGCTGTTAAAATCTATGGGCTTGACCTGCACTACCTACTGAGAAAGAAGGCTGCTACTTAACAGGTTGATAAGGATTTTGCAAGATTTGGAAATGATATGATTTTCTTCTATCTATGGAGTAAAGGATGATATATGGCAACCCAAATGGAGGTATTCAGTTTTGTTTTTATTTTTCTTCCAATAGAATGTGCCTGGGATATATATATTTTTAATTATTTTACATTCATTTAATATTAATTTTTAAAGCTATGTTAGTGTGATTAATCGACATCTGACAAAAAAATCATAATTTGCTAATAGAGCCTAACCTCAAATACTATTTTGTCACACTGTAAACTTCAAATTTTGAAGTGAAAATAATTGGAATCACATAGATAACTTTTTTTTTTTTTTTTAATTTTCCCTATCACATAGATAACTTTTTTTTTTTTAATTAGCCCTAATTTTAAATAGTTAACTGTTAACTTTGAAATTTTAGTTTGAACAAAAGGTTTGTTTATTCAACATTTTAAGTTGGCCATCGAGAATCCAAATGTGTTAAGCTTTGTTTGGATCAAGACTTCAACATTGACCCAACATCATTATGGGCTTGCTTTGGAATTGGGCTTCGTCTGGGCCTTTTTGGTTTCATGGGCCTTTATTTAATGTCATTTCATCGTTTTTCTTCTTTTTCGGATGTGGGACTTGCCCTTTCGATCATATTCCAAAAGCCTGCGCAGCCTTCAAATTATTGAACCCTAGAAGTGAAGTAGCAAGCGAACACAATAGCGGCTTCCACAGAATGTAGGTGGAAACTCCAGGTGAAATGCTAGTAACTCTTTCGGTTGGGGAAGAGGTCTATTTCCTTGATAGCACACTTTCCTACCATTAAGTTTTTAGCATTACAATAATAATTTTAAATAGCTAATTGCCGACTTTTGAAAAATTATTCTAAATAAAAAGTTTGTTTATTCACCAAACAGAAGGGGTGCCATCTTCTTAAAATTTGGTTGAATTTGAAAATGAACACTCCAGTCAGGAAACGCGTTTCCTAATCCTATTTTTTTTAACCTAGCGCTCCATCGTTAACACCGACTTCAGCCATTTCACTATCAGCACCAAAAAAAAAAAAAAAAAACGGTGAAATGATACCAAGCTTCTCATATAAACAGATAATATTTGACTTTTGAAATGCCCAATTAAATATGTAAACGTATTTAGTAACAATAAAGTAATTCATACCTATATTTGATGTACATACTCAATTAATTATTGATTATTATTTTAATTAAAATTATAGTGATAATTTTTTATTAGTGATATATAAATATAATTTTTTATTAATTGAGTGTTTATATATCTCGTAAATAAAAAATTTCAATAATAATAATAACCAAGACCGCCACCAGCACAAGAAGCCTTTAGTCAGAAAACATGTTTCCACATAAAAAGACCGACTTCCTGAATTTTAACTACCAGCACTGAAAGCAAAAATAAAAAACCTAACGTTGGGAAATTTCTGCTAAGCTTCTATATATGCCGACAATATTGACTCTTGAAAACAAAGCAATTAATTGTAGAGTAAAAATAAATTTTCAATTACCAAAATGCATAATTACAATTTAATTTCCAAAATTTAGTAAAATTTATAACTCAATTTATGCATAAAATAAGTAATTTATACTAGCTTTATTTAACGTGCATTACATGTTATACTTATTGTAAATGCTCATAATTTAATTTTTTAATATAATTTTTTTTTATTTTTTTATATATAATATAATAATGTCATAATATTTTAATTTGAAACAGTCAATTAAATTTGATTTTTTTAATTATCATAATATCAAATTACCATAATTGTATTTTATTCTTAATAATTAAAGTTTGTTATATATTTTTTTAATTTTTTTAAAATTTAATTTGTTAATGTCAAGAAAGTTATATATATTATAGATTTTCTTTTTTTTTTTTAAAGTCATATTAAAATAATACAAACTAATATAGTTTGACCCAAATTTTGAACTAAATGGCAAGCGGTTCAGATCCTTAAGTTCGGAAAGGGACCGTGTATCCATAAAGATAAGGTAGTCAGTTAAGAGACAAAGTGTTTGGATAAGACATCAAGTGTTCGGATAGGTCACAAGGTGTTTGGACGAAGTGATTGCTCGGATAAAAGATGGGTGTTTAGTAAGTATTCGGATAAAAAAAATGATTGGGTCTATATTAAGAATCGGTCACATGCTAAAAGTATGCCTTCTATCCGTTGGGAATATATGGCATATTAAGTGGTACCTCCATAAAATACAGAAGGAAATGAGTTATTATGGGCTGGTAAAATCTCAAATAGAACAAAAAAGATACTATCCTCTACTTTATAAATATGACTCATATCAACACTTGAGGTGCGCTATAACATTCCTTTTTTGTTTTGTTGGTATTTGCGCTCTCTGTGGCTTTTACTAATTTGAGCGTCAGAGTGACCTAACAGAGACTCAAGCAGCACCAGGAGGATAAAAATTTTCTAAAGTTCTTGGAGGTGTTTAAAAAGTTGCATATCAACACACTTTTGCAGAAGCATTAGCACAGATGCCCAATTATGTCAAGTTTCTTAAGGAGATTTTATCCAAGAAAAGAAGGTTTGAGGATTATGAGAAAATGATGCTTAATGAGGAATGTAGTGCTATTATTCTGAATAAATTGCCTTTAAAGTCTAAAGATCTAAGGAGTTTCATTATCCCTTGTAAAATAGGCAATTGTGAATTTGATAAAGCATTGTGTGATCTTGGTGCAAGTATTAATCTTATGCCTTACTCTGTTTTCAGGAAATTGAGACTAGGAGAGGTCAAGTCCACTACTATTTCTCTACAATTAGCAGATCGCTCTATGGTGATACCAAGGTGTGTAGTGAAGGATGTGCTCATAAAAGTCAACAAATTCATCTTTCCTGTAGATTTTGTTGTATTAGACATGGTGGAGGATAAAGAGGTACCTCTAATTCTTGGGCGCCCATTCCTTGCCACTAGCAAGGCCCTAATTGATGTTCATAAAGGTACATTGACTTTTAGAGTTGGGCATGAAGAGGTAAAATTCAATGTCTCTAGTACTTCTAAAGTTTCCATGGAAAAGGATGAATGTTTTAGAATAGAAGTTGTTAATGAGAGTTTAAGTAATTTGTTTAGTGAACCTAAATTGAATGATTTTGATAAGATTATTGTTTAGAAGGATTTTGCACATTTAGTTGAACGTAATGAAATTATTGATAGTGTTAAAAAAGTGCAAGATGAAATTGAGCTTAAGCAAGATGAATATAAAAAGCTTCCATCACAGTTTAAGGTTCCAAAGGTTAAACTCAAATCTTTTTCTTCTAAACTTCACATGAAATCTTCTTAAGGTAGAATAGGAATGTTGAACAAAATAAGTGGTGTTTTTACTATTGATGGAAAGAAATAGAAGTATAAGTTCATTGGAATACCTATTAACAAAGGAGACAAATCTTTGTTTAAACCTCCATGAGAAGGGAGAAATGGTCAAGCTAAAGACCTAAAACAAGCGCTCTTGGAAGGCAACCCATGCAACAAATTTTGATATCATTTCTTTTTGTCATTTCTTTTAAGTTTTGTTTATACTTAGTTGCTTTTAGTTTTAGTTTAATTTTAGTTAAAGTGTTTCCCTAAATTTTGATTGGAATTGTTTTCTTTTGGTTTTAGGTATAGAAGAAGAAAATGTGAAGAAGAATGAATGAGGTTCACAAGAAAGGAGTATAAGGTTAAGTTTAGTGAAGCAAGGGAAAAGGCACACATCAAAGGGGAGTGACCCTAATCTTTTATTGCCTTGATGAAATTCATTGTATGAATGATTACGTCTTTGAGAAGTAAATTCTTGGTTTTGAAGTGATATGTTTGATTTTGATGTTGTTGCAATCTTATACATATCTTGTGCTTCGTGGATTATTTTGTGCTAGATGGATAGTGGTGAAGTTAAATAATGTTACTTTGTTGGACAAATGTGAAGAAGATGCAATTTTGGTGTATGATTTTATTTTATTGTCATATTGCATTAGAGCCATATTTTGCATTGAAATGGAGTGATTTTTTTTTTTAAAGCAGTAAACTTCATGGCTAGGTGGGAGTTAGTCTTGTTAAGGAATGTAATTCATTGTTTAAAAGAAGTTGAATTTACTTTGCAAGAAAATTTTTTCATGAGAAGCAGTAAAGGTCATGGCTTCATGTGAGTTTGCATGAATTCCATGGTCACGCATGAGATTTTCTGTTCAAATGGAGTTAGAAATGGACATTTGGTGTTTATATGGCAGTAAAAACACATGGCTTGGTATGAGATTAAGTTTCACACACATGCTTGGCCATGAAAATTTTTTCCAAACCATGAAGTTCCCATTTGCTTTGCATACATACTTGTTTTTCTTTGGGCAGTAGAGTACACAGTTGAGCATGTAAATTTCTCCAAGATACATGGCCTCCCATGCGTGTCTTCAAATACTTAAATAGAGATTTATGTGGCAGCAAAGCTCATGGCTAGCCATGAGAAACTCATTCCATGTTAAGATAGGTGCATGGCTAGCCATGTAAGAGTCCATGGCCTCCCATGCTTGTTTCCTCATGCAAGCTAGGCACATGGCCTCCCATACAAGAGTCCATGGCCTCCCATGCGTGTGTCTTCACATCTTATGAGTGATTTTGGGCAGCAAAGGCAATGCTTGGCCATGAGAATCCATCATAATTGCATGGTTGGCTATGCACCCAACCAAAAATTGCACTTCTAGCCGTGCGGTTCATTTTTAAGGCATGTGAGACTCAAGTTCTTCATTTTTATTACTTCTATTTTCTTCATGTAATTCTGTTGGTCCTTATCATTGTACTTCCATGCCATGTGCTTATTCTTTTTGCAATTATTCTTTTCTTTTCATGTGTTTTCATTGGTTCATTTCACTTCACCTCGAGCCATGTGATTTTATTTTATCTTACAATGCATACTTTTGGTCAACAACATTTTTTTTCCTCCTCAAGATTAACACACACTTTTCTTTCTTCTTTTCATACACATTTTCACTTTGCTCCATTTTAGTTTATGTGTTGCACTTCTATATCCATGGCATATGCTTCTTTGTTTAGCCATTAAGGACAATTACAGCAATTATGCTAACAGTCTTTGTTAAGTTTGGGGGTACATATTTTATTTTATTTTATTTTATTTTTGTACATAAAATTTTTGTTTTGTTTTGCAAAAATGGTTGCAATTTTGAATAAGAAATTTAAAATAAAATAATTTTGGCCATTGTTATTTTTAATTATTTCAATCTAAGTTTGAGAGTTAAATCTATAGTTTAGTTATTTTATATTTGTGATGTGCTTAAATGGGATTCTATACAATTAATAATTAATTTTGTTTCGCCAACCTTGCATCTTTATTTTATTTTGTCTATGGAAATAAAATATGGATAGTGTATTTAGGAGATGAATTAAGCAAATTAATTTTGTTTTTAATGTGAAAATTAATTAATTAATTATTGTGAATGGAGCATGCTTTGATCTTAATTGATATTCCTTCTTTTGATATATATATGATCTTAAAAAAAGCAAAATAAAATTGCACATTCTACTCCGCTGATTTGAGTTGCAAGTAACCAGGAACATACATGAACCTCATGCTTTTTTGAGTCAAACAACAGCTTAAATTATGAGTATGCAAAACACCTTGAATTTGTGATTGCTGAGTAATCGGGTGCCTTCATGACCAATGTTGGTATTCGCGTAAAAAGGCAAATGATGATATAAGGAAGATTGCCAAAATGCTATTCGTATAAATAAAAAAAAAGTGTAAATAAATAAATAAATAAGGAGGGAATTGAAAATTAAGTTTTTTGCATGTTTTGATTCATGATGATGGGTTGATTTTCATTTCTATTTTGTTTTGTTTATGCTTTTGAATCTCTTGGGAATATTATCTCACTAGAGAAAATAGACTGATGAAATTGCATGTTTGGTTGGAGGGTAGAGCTTAATTGCTTTATTGAAATTTAAAGGAAGTAAAATACTTATTAATTATATAGAGTTTCATTTGAGTATGAACAGGTTGAAATGATTAAATTATGAAATTTAATTTTTGAATTTTTGATTGAGGTAATTAAATTATAGCATTTGGGTGAAATTATTCTTTTCTGAGTTGATTTATCAAATTTGCAACCATGTTTGAATTTTTTTTTTTTTTAGGTGTTATCAAATCTCTCATTTGTATTTTATATGTTCTTTTGCTTGACAACAAGCAAAAACTTAAGTTTTGGGGTATTTGATATATAATATTTTTATAAAGTTAATTGTATTAATTCATGTAAATATTTAGTCTTTTAATTAATTTTAATTACATTTTATAGTCTTATTTAGGTAGAAGTTAATTTCTTTCATTTTAATTGATGTTTGTTATTTTTAGGAAAAAATTATAAAGAAGAGTGAAGAATTAGAGAAGGTTTGATTTGGGCAAAAATTTCATGGCTGGTTGTGGGATTGAAAAATAAGCATGGCTAGTTGTGAGATTGTTCCCAACCAGCATGGCTGGCCATGAGATGCTATTTGAGGGTTTTTTCTCATCCAATGGTCTTTTGACACTTTACCAAGGGAGAGGAAAAGTTCAAAGGAGAGTTAGTTGGAGATTTTATAAATTGGAGAATAGAAGGAGACGTTTGAGAGAGCCTCTTGGCACCCAAACACTCCAGAAAACTTCATTGTGGAGAAAGAGCAAGAATTTGAAGAGGGTTTTTTTGGAGCATTTAGAGGCTATAGCAAGGATTTCTCATCAAGCATGCTTAGAATTTATTCTTTTTATTATTTTCCTTTCTTTTCTTTTATTGGAACTCATTTGTTAATTTGATGTCTGGATTTACTTTTACCGATTTTGATTTGATACTTGAGAAAATGAGTGGCTAAATATTTTAGCTAGGGATTTGATGTAGCTAGACTTAATTTTATCTCTAGATTTTGAGCTAATTTTCTCTACTTTGCTAATAGTTGCTAGTTTTGAGTTTAATGCTTTTGAATATCTTGATCAAATACTTGAATGATGTTAGATTTATAATTTATGGTTGGAAAATATGATTATAAGTTTGATTTGATGAAAACTATCATAAATTTCAATTAAGAGTGTAAACTAAGATTAGATCTATGGGGTTTGTTGAAATAGTTCGTCTCTTAATACTCTAATTAATTGAGTAATTCTCTATTGAGAAATAGGGGTTAATTCTTTAATTAGAAGGTTTGATGATGCCCGGAAGGGATTATTAAATATTTTGATTATTAACCTTTGCAAGAGTAGTTAAAATTGATTATTAGACAAAATTGATTTAGATTAATTATTGGGTCAAGTGAAATCAATATCCCTAGCCATTTTTATTTGAATTCAAACACAAAGTTTCATTGCTTTTATTAGTTAAATTCTAATTTTAGTTAATTTTAATTTTAGCTCAATTTTAATTTCTTAAATTTAATCCAATTTGATAGTCTAAATATTAGTAAAATTAATATAGATTTTAGTAATTAAAGAAAACCATCATAGGAATAATATCTTACTCACTCTTTATTACTTATACGAATCCGTGTACTTACGAATACATATTAGTGTTATAAAGGTTATTCCTGTGGAAGTAAGAATAAACATTTGTGGTCATTTTAATTGGTTAAGGAATTCTTTTTAAATTTCTTTATTTTTTTTATAGAGAAAGGTTTATGGGTAGGAGAAATATCCTCATTCAAAGGTCAAGAAGAGCATATAGACCATTGGGAATCTACAATGGGGCTTATGTATCGTCCATTTACAAGGAATTTCAATAGTAGTCAGTAGAATCCGAATTTGAGATGAAGTGTATCAAGAGCTAAATCCTTGATGTCCCATAGATTAGTATTATAAAGAATCATTTTATTTTAGGTAAAAGGCTATTTTGACCCTTAAAATATAAATCAATAATTATATGAGCCCTATGAACTGTTTTCAGGTCTAATTAAGCTATTCAAATTTTAAAAAGGATCAAATAAGTCCTTCAAATTTTAGAAATAGATTAAATAAATCCTTTTACTATTTTATGAACAAATAAGCCTTTTAACTTTAAAAATAGATTAAAATACACTGAACCATAATTTGTTTGTAATATAAATCCAACCGAAATGGTGCACGAAGATCTTATAGTGCATGGGTTTCTTATCAGTAATTCTGCATATTTGATTTACAACATTTTAGTAATTATCTATTGCATCTTAGAGCATATTAAAAAGTTATTCTTTACTTAATGGTTCGAGAAATTTCTCTATAAAAGTTATGACAAAGATGATGAACATATGGATAAGCTTCTTAAATTATTCAGCAAAAAGTTAATTTATTAATCTATTATAGGATGCAATAAATACTTACCGGGATATTGCAAATCAAATATGCATGATTATTAATGGGAAACCATGTACTAGAAAATCTTCATGCACGACCTTAGCTGTATTTATATTAAAGATAAATTATAGTTCAATCTTTTTTTGTTTGTCTTTAAAACTTAAACGGTTTATTTATTCCAAAATAGTAAAAAGATTTATTTAATATATTTTTAAAATATAAAGGACATATTTAATCTTTTTAAAATTTGAAGTGCTTATTTAGACCCAAAATAATTTAAGAACTTAAATAACTATTTGGTATAATTTTAAGAGCCAAAATAAGCTTTTTTTTACTTTTATTTTATTTTAATTGACTATTAAAAATCAATTTATTTTAAATATTAATAAAATAAAAAATATCCTAAAATTAAGAATCCTTTTCGACTAAAAGTCTATCTCGCCACCAAATCTAATTATTTAATTAAGTTAAAATTTAAGAAATAAACAAATTGTTATAATGTTAAAATAATAATATTAAAACAAAAAGTAAAATACAAAGTAAACTTTTCCAGTACAAGTCTTTTTGATTTAAAATTCTAATAATCTATAATTTTAATTAAATTAAAATTAAAAAAAGTATATAGTAAAGTTTTTTCTTCCTGTTATAAGTCTATTGACTTTTCTATATATAATAATAAAAATATAATTTTTTTTCCCTTTCTTTCTGGATTGTCACCCATTTATACACTCTTAATTGAGTGGGATTTGTTTTACTCAAGTAATATATTCTTTTTTATTTATTAAGAATGATTAAATGTATATAACCAATAATTTATACATTTCCTTCTATACTTTCACACTAATTTTCATAATTTTTTTAGTTTTTTGTGTTAGCACTAAACAAATTATTTTTTTATTTAAAATAAATAATTAAGACTTTTATAGTTTTATTTGCAATTGGAATATAATAACTAAAATATTTATTTAATTAAATATTTAAGGTATCATACCCAAGGACAAGCATTTTGCATTTTAGTGTCTGCACATTGGACTATACTTTTATTACGGTGCCAATTATTGTCATTTTATTGTAGTGAAAGCAATGAGTATTCTTTGAGCTTTATACTTATCTTTTAATGAAATGTTATATCGATGTGTTACAATCAACAAAAATGTTATATTTGTTCCAGTACTATTTATGCTTTGGAATTTGATAAACTTTTTTCTTTATAGTTTAGTAATGACACTTACTAGAAGTGGGTTTAATCAAACTAATGATATTTTTTTTATAAGCAAAGTAACTTTATATAAAATGAAAAAAAAAAGGTGAAAGCCAGGAAAAATCCTAAGACCAAAAAGAGGAAAAAAACCAAACACCCTCATACAGATAATCGATCTTCGGATAAGAATAACCCTTGTACAACAAGAGATAAATGTAGAAGTTATATGTGGAAGACGAAATTAGGGAAGTGCTTTAGATTTTTCATGTTTGTTCAAATTCAATTTCTTTTGATGCATTGTTGTTCCATTTGATATGAGGTAAATGTGGAACTTGCTAGCTCCTCTTTTTAGTATTTAGTCTATTACTTTTTGGTTTATAACTACTCTAACATTGACTGCGGCAAAGAAGTCTCATTGCCACCGCATTCTCGAGCTCAACATTGATTTTGATAAGATTTTTGTTACAATCATTCATTAAATAAAGATTCTAATTTTATTTGTGATTGCACATTGTAGAAGTTTAATATAAAAATTGACATAATTTCACTTTGTTATGTGCTTTTGTTATTTTAGAAAGGTTATTTTTTTTTTTTAATATATGCTAGAGTGAGATTTATAAAATGATTTCAGACACATTCTCATATGATATGTCTTATGTATTGAATCTCTTTTTTACATTTATCAGTATCTCCTTGAGGAATATGCACAAGCACAAAAAGACATGATGATTGCTAAGGGATCTAATCTTGTAAATTAAAATTGTTATTAATAATTTTTCACATTAATTTTTAATTAAATAAATCATATTTTAGTTTAATATTAAATTTAATAATTAATCATTATTATTATGATAATATTATATTATATATCAGAAAATAATAAAAAAATTAAAAATAAAAAAATTTAATTATGAGTATATACAATAGGTACAAACAACAGAACGCACATTCTAAAAAAACCAGTTATTATAAATATATAAATTTCCCTTCATTGAATTTTCGAGAGATTGATTCGTAGTCCTGAGATTGAAGAAACTCTTAATGATTTTTTTTATGATTCAAGAAACATCAGCTGTGCAATTTATCATGCATACGCACGAGGAAGCCAATTATCCAGCAACTGCATTAGCAGAGAGGGATTCAAGTTGAAGAATTCTTATGTTTATATAGGAGTCATAAGAGAGGGTTGATTATAATTACATATATAGTTAAAATGTCTGGAATTTGATTTTTCATAGTTTAATATGACAACATATATACATAAGCAAGTAAATCGTTATTGTATTGTTGGGAAGAGACATATCCTAAGTATACAGATTATGGCTGAAATATAGTTTGCCTTAAAAAAAAAAAAGAAAAAAAAAATCTCTTCTATATCTTGTGTTAATTAAATAAGATGATTACATCAAAGAGAAGGGTAAATCTGAGCCAAATACATGATGACAAGCAATCCTGTGTTAATTTCAAGATAAAAAAAAAAAAAAATGTAATGTTAAAATATTATACATGGTCACTCAACTTTACGAGAATTTTCATAAACATCATTCAATATTAATTTCTTTTATAAAACTCATTTAACTTTAATTTGATTTCATAAAAGTCACTATGATAAAAAATTAAAGGTTTTCAAATTAGGCTACTGATCTGTCAACTATTTTATAAATAAAATTATCTTATTTTATTAGTTAAAAAAAAAAGGAAAATAAAATGCATCCAATTATCCCTCGTCATCAAACCCACCTTTTTCTCTATTTTTTCTTTATTAGCAACTACTAGTTAAGTAATTTTATTTATAAAATAGTTGGCAAGTCAACAGATTAATTTGAAAATATTTAATTTCTAGTAATGACGACTTTTATGAAATTTAATGAATTTTATTATACAAATTAAAATTTAATAATTTTTATAAAAATACTCATAAAATTGAGTAATCACATTTGATAATTACCCAAACTATTACTCATAAAATTGAATAATATTGAAGCTTCCTGGAATTGGCTTGAATAGTGGAGAACATGAGTGGAAACATCAAGCGAAATGCCAGTGACTCGTTAGTTTAGAGAAGAGGTCTATTTCCTTGATAGCGCACTTTCCTACCAATAAGTTTTTAGCATTACAATTATAATTTTAAACAGCTAATTGCTAACTTTTGGAAAATTATTCTAAATAAAAAGTTTGTTTATTCACCGAACAGAAGGGGTGCCATCTTCTTAAAATTTGGTTGAATTTGAAAATCAACACTTTAATCAGGAAACGCGTTTCAATATAATAAAGTGCCTTTCCTAATCCTATTTTCTTTAACCCAAAGCTTCATCCATTTCACAATCAGCACCGAAAGTAAAAAAAGAAAGAAGCTAGCCGGTGAAATTCATCCCAAGCTTCTCATATGTTCAGACAATATTGACTTTCGAAATGTCCAATCAAATGTAAACATTTGGTAAAAATAGAGTAATGCTTACTCATATCCGGCATATATATCTAATCAATTTTAATTAAAATTATAATAAATTTTATTATATTGTTATTATTATTATTATTATTCGCGAGGAATCCTTTTGTCAGAAACACGTTTCCACATAAAAAGACGGACTTCCTGAAATTTAACTACCAGCACTGAAAGCAAAAAATAAAAAAGCTAAGGTTGGGAAATTTCAGCTAAGCTTCTCATATATACAGACAATATTGACTTTTGAGCCCAAAACAATTAAATATAGAGTAAAAATAAATTTCCAATTACCAAAAAGTATAATTATAATTTAATTTCTAAAATTTAAAAAAATCTATAACTCAGTTTCCACATAAATAGTAAGTAATTTATTCTTGCTTTTATTTAAGTTGCGTCACATGTTTCATATTATATTCATTGTAGATATTTATGATTTAATTTTTTAATGTAATTTTTTATTATTTTTATATATAATATAATAACATCATAATATGTTAATTTGCAATAATTTTTCTTATCATAATTGAATTTTACTAAAGTTTGTTTATTTTTTAATTTTTTTATAAATTTAATTTGTTAATCTGAATATATATATATATTATAAAATTTCTTTTTTTTAAAGAAAAAGTCATATTAAAATAATACAAACAATTCTAAAAAATAATATAAAGAAGTCAGTGAAAAGATTAAGAGTATGCTTTATCACCTTATTTCTTATATGTTATATGTTACTTTTTTTTATTTTTTATTTTTTCAGTTTTAATTGACTTTTAATCTCTACCGTTCAATTCTCATTAATACATATATTCTTTAAAGCCGTAACTTTCTCTCCACCTTATTTCTCCATTTTTATCAGTCTGCCGCCCACCTCTCCCACGATCATGTCCTTACTTCTTCTCTAACCAGTGCAGTCCAGCTCCCTTAATTTCTCTTCTCCTTTTGTTTTTCTCTGTGCCATTAATTTTTCTTCCCCTTCGCTTCTTCTCTACCCGACGCCTGCCTTCCCTCCTTTTCTCTCTTGTTTTGGTCTCAACTCTCATGTGCTTTCTTAAAGCCCAACACCGTTGCCTATAGAGCCACAACACCAGCGTATCAGCGCTGCAGAACCACAGCATTAGTGCCACAGATCCGCGCAGCAGTGTTCTTCCATTTATTTCTCATTTATTTTTCATTTTATTTTGTTCAATTTGTAATATTTCTTTTATTATTGATTTGGAAGATTGTGATGTTGAGTTTATGTTAATGGAAATTGCGTTTTGGATAGTTATTTGGAATTGATTTGGGTGATTGCTCAAAATTGTAGATGTGAAAGAATCAAATATTTTAACTGAACTGAATCGATTTGATTCAATTCGGCTATATGTATAGATCGATTCAGTTTGATTTTTACTTTTGTGCAAAATTCAGTTTTTGGTTTTTTCAGCATCGAACCGACCGAATTCTATACCGCACCCCCAGTTTCAACAATCTGCAATGAATTACAACGAAAACTAGAAGAAAGAAAAGAACCCGGAAAAGGAAATTAATAATAGCTTTTATTACAACACAAAACAATGCTAATCCACTTTCTGTCATCAACCCGTGACGCCATACATCAGGATTTTTTTTCTTAAAAAAAAAAAAAATTACAGAGGTTTGGGGAGAGGGAGTTTGATCCTAGGTATCCATATCAACATTTATGAACCAAATAGGTGAGTCCTCCTTTTATTCACCTTCCTGCATAACTTGAGAAACCCAGTTGTAAAAGGGTGCAGACATTGAATAAGCGAGTATCGACCCAACCATTGCAATTGAAACAACTGAAATATACCAGCAGATCTGCCTTACAATCTTGGTCTCGTTTTCAATCATAAGAGCTATAAATGAACCACTGAAGGCCAAAACAAGGCACACTGCAAAGGCATGGAAGATGATAGATGGAAGTTTTTTGAAGATGATGATGGACAGAATTCGATTTCCGTCTAGCGATAATACGGTAGCTACTATGAAGCAAAAACAGAAAATAAATTTCATGAAGTTCTGTTGTTGGTAGGGAGTGAAGATGTAAGATGAAGGGTGGACACACTGAAGGGATGCCATCTTCTTAAAATTTGGTTTTTTGGATACATGGGAAAGAATCCATATATCCTTTTCATGTTGAATGTGAAATTGAACCCTTTATTCGGGAACCGAGTTTCCAAATAAAAAAGTGACTATCGTAATCCTATTTTTCTTCAACCTTCATCATTAAGACCGACTTCTCGGAAAATTCATCCATTTCACTATCAGCAAAGAAAGCGGAAAAGAAAAAAGCTAACAGTTGAAAATGGGAAGCTTCCCATACAGAGACAATCTTGACTTAATCATAAGGATAGGGTGACCAATGCAAACATTTTGGATCATTTTTTTAATTTATCCCTAAATTTTGCGAGTACTTTACTTCAATCTTTTAATTTTAATTTATTATTAAAAAATTTGTAAATTTTAATTTTATTTCACTTATGATAGTGGGGTTTGAAATTAAAAAATCACTATAAGCTACGGTATACTTTTTTTTTCTTTTATTATTTACGGGCTAACTAGTTTTTTTATCCATTGAGCATGCCGAAAAAATTATACGGTCTTTTTTCTTATGTGTGAAAGATTTAAGGACATGTTGGAAACCTTAAGGTTCTAATAGGATAATGTAAATGTGCTTTTTTGACTTTTAATTAGAATAATTTTATACAAGTTTAAGATTTTAAATTAAATATTTTCTTGACGTGATATTAAAACCTATCAAATTAAAAAAGTTTAAAATATTTTAATATAAAAATAAAATTGAGTGATTACTTGACATGTTATACTAAATTTTATCTACAGTCGCTTCTGAAGACACTGTCATGATTTTATAACTGCTCCAAGTCATAACTGCATCTTAACTTTATCAATAGGTCATCCGCGTTCCACTAACTCCTCCAAGCAATAATGGCCTCTTAAATAATTTAGAGCCTATCTTAGCTCACATGTATGTATATTTACTTGGTTGTTGAAATTAAATGAGTCATAAATCTTGAATTTTTTATCAATGGATTATGAGTTTGGATAACGAAGAAAGTTCATTTTTACTTTGAATTTTTTTTATCCATGTTCAATTTTATTCATTTTTTAAGGTTTTAGCCCAATTAATCAAAATTTTTAGATCTAAGCTCAAATTAACCTTTTCTTTATGAAAGTAATTAACTCATTTTTTTTCTTAATTAATATTAAAAAAATAACTTATGCGCTAATAAATTAGGCCAAAAATTTAAAAATGAGCAAAATTCAAATGGAGAAAAAATTTACAGACAAAAATAAGCTTTTATCCATTTTGATGATGAGTGCTGGATCTAGGTCATAGGACAAGCTTCATTTTCACTTTGGTTAAAAACAGAAAAGGTAAAATCGAGAATTCTCTTATTTTATTAGAAGGAAAAAAAATTAAAAATTCAATTCTCAAAATAAAAACCCGTGAGGATTTATACAGAAAAGCATTTTGATTATTAATAATAAAAAAATTAACATTTTTTTATTTTCTTTTCAGATCTTTTTTCTCTCATAATTATTTTTCAATATAATTTTATTTATTTTATATTAATATAATAATAAAAATATAATAATTTTCTTTCTTCATCAAATATGCAAAGTAAACGAGTCATTTCTTTTCTTTTCCTTTTCCTTCCATTCTCCTTAAAACGTTTACGATTTCTAAAGAATTTTACTTTCCTGTTATTCCATCGACTTTTCTCTGTTCGTCTTTCCTTTCCTCAGACCTTCGTGGAAAATTCTTCCTTATTACTGTTCAGCACATAAAGCAAAACATTTTATATCAAAAGTACACGCAGCTCCTTCCATCCATATGCCCATTCTCTCTCTCAGTCTTTGACACTAACCTGTTCCAAACATGACAAATATCTCGACCTTTAACTCACACTTCCCGTCAGAATCCACTTCAAGCGAAAATGCATCAATCGCATCGGCGCTCGAATATTTACAGGGACCTCCTCGCCCGAACCAAGAGCCGGATGAGAAAATTGAAGTCGTTAACAAATATGGCGAAGCGCTTCAGAGATTCTTGCTATTCCTCCTGGCAATTTTCCATTTTCTGAAATCGCTGGTCGTAGCTGTTCTTCGAGGTGCGAAGAAATTTCTTTGGTGGCCTGAATCAACAAACTCTAATCAGAGAAGGAACTTCGAAGAGCAAAGCCTTGAACTTCGTTCTCCCGATTCATTCAGCCACCCGATCCAAGTGCTGGATCAGGAAGCTGTTTTGACTAGATTCTACTGCAATTCTGACAAAGATGGCGATGGAAAACTCTCCCGACAAGAGCTTAAGGAATGCTTAAGATCATTATGTGACTTGTACAAGTACCATGACCATTACCAGGTCGACAAGTTCTTAGAGATCGATGGGGATGGGAAGATCGAAATTTCCCAAATTGTGAAAGAATCGGAGAACGTACCGTTTCTTCAAGCTGCAAAGAGAGCTATCCTCGAGAAAGCACTCGATTACATGATAGTGGAAGGTAGGAGTGTTCAGAGCAAGGATCATGTTGTTATAAATATACCACTAGAAAAAGTTTTGCCTTCAACGTCTAAGGGAAAAAACTTCAACATTTTAAAGACAAGAGGCCCATGCGTGGGTGTATTAGGTCAGGCAGTTCCATTCATTGCTGTGGCACGCTCATCTGCCTCACCCTCGTTACTATATGTTATTGTGGTTGCTATTGCAGTGGCGTTTCTATTCCTCGGACTTAGCTTCTGGTTTGAAGGCAGAAAGAATGAGAGTGCCGCGAGAATCACAGGAGCAATAGGAGCTCTCACCACAGCTGCCGTGTTTTATCTCATGATAAGCATGCTCATCCTCGGTGTGAATTAGTTCTCATCCTCGGTGTGCATTAGTTCTTTCATGTTACCTATGTTTCGATTTTCCAAAATTAGGATTTAAATCGATGGGAAATTCACTTGCCTTGGATCTATATATGATGGACAGGCAAGAAAAATCCTAAATCGATTATGTTGAAAATATTATTCTATACATCACAAAATTTCAGATTCCTTAGAGGAACGAAAAAATGAGTGATGAATAATAGACCGAGTGCACTATAATTTACCTATGTTTTGATTTTCTCATCTAAAATATCTTTGCTATATCTTTTTACGTACATTGATTCTTGTTATTAGGAGTCATTCGCAAATTTATCGATAACTACAAATACTTGGGATCAATTTTGATCCAATACATTTCTAAAAAATAATTATATGTCTAGTTGTAAATATTAAAAAAATTTAATATTACATAAAATTTACACTTTGATTTTTATTTTTTTAAAAAAATTATCATTAAATTTAAAAGAATATATAGTTTAAACTTAATGATATAAAAATGTAAACTTTGCCTTTTTTTTTTAGCATAACTTTCTAATTTTATCTAATTCATAACATATTTAAAATAATTAGTTTTTTTTTTCTTGTGCTCGTTTCACATTATTTATATTTGTTATGCTTTCTAGTAATTTAATTTTGTATGTGTAATTTTTTGTTAATTTTTATATATAATATAATATTATAAAAAATATTAATTTTTAATGGTAAATGAAATTTAATTTTTTATTATTATAATGCTAAATTATAACCACTGTATTTAATTATAATTAAAGTTAGTTAAAAAAAGTTATGAAAATAAATTAATAAGATTTATTACTTTAGTTAGTCAAAATATTATAAATAAAATATTATATACGATATAGAAATACATATATTTTGATTTTAGTCTTTACATGAATGTAAAATTGTAATCACACTTTACCTCTCTACTTTTATTGTAACGCCCTCACTTTACGTAGTTCGTACCTTCTGCTGCTCCGGTGACCTAAAGTCAGTCCGGATGTCTGAAATTACACTCTAGTGATAGTAAACAGACATATAATGATGAAATGAATAAAAAGAAAATACAAGAAAAATCAAAGAAAAATAAAAGAGAGAAAATGAAACTAGGCTAAGTGAGCCAGCACCGTAGCGATGGGTAACCGCACCGGGAAGTTACGGCGAAGGCAATTGCCAACCCCAAGACCGCGGGGAACCCTCGAAATTAAATTTTGGAACATAATTAAAGGTTTACTGAGGTGTAATTGACTTAGAAAATATTAAAAAAAATTAATGAATTAGTATAAAGAAAAACGAAAAATCGAGAAACCGATAAAAATCGGTGTTACTGAAAAATTGAAAATGTAACAAAAAAAAGGGGTATTTTGGTCAATTGACACCTAGAGTTGACTTTTGACCTAAATGTCCATTAAAAATAAGTAGTGTTGAATTTTAAAAATTCTATGAAAAATTGAAATTGGAATGAAGTGGAATTAGAGAGAAATTAAAAGGTGGACTTATAATTAATCAAAGTTAATTATTTAAGTAATTAAATTCACATAAGTGGAGCACTAAGGGATATTTAAATACTCAAATGGCCATGTGTATTAACCATTCAGCATCTTCTTCTTCATTTCCATAACATTGCCGAACCCATTTCTTCTCCCAAATTCACCATAGCCGGCCATTCATGCAAAGCTCCCTTCCTAGTGATCAAGCCATGGTTTCACCCATCTTCCTTCACTAAAGTTAGACTACACACTTTGGGCAGTATATTGGGAGCAAGAAAGAAGGGATTTAGTGAGTTTTTAGCAAGCTCCAAAAGAGGTAAGTGTCCAATTACTCCTCCTTTCTTTAGGCAAAATGATATTTAAGGTGAGGGATGGTGTTTGATGAAGAAAAATTAATGAATTGTTGGGTAATTAGACTTGGCTAATTTCGACAGCCATGGAAACTTAATGTGCTTGAGCTTTTTCTACCTTTAATGGATGGAAAATTGGGTCAATTAAGTCACTATGAAGTTATAGTAAATTAATATCCATGTATGTGTATGTTAGTACTTGAAATTAGGGGTTTGAAAGGGAAATTTGATACTTTAGTAAACTGCCATGTTTGGCAGCCTTTAACCTCATGAAATTGTGTGTGAATTTATGAAATTTATTGATGAATTATGATGGTGTTGAATTGGGGGCAGTATGTGTAATTGCCATGGAAGTGTATGGTGTAAATTAAGTGTTGAGGTATATTGAATTTGGGTTGAATTAATTGTTGAACAATAATGGTGTATTGTGTGCCTTGAACTCTTGAGTGTTCTGCCCAAAGTTGCTTGCTGGAATTGTGTTGAATATATATATATAGAAGTGCCATGAATGAATGTTGAAGTATTGGGAGGAGGAGAATGACCAAATTGGGAGTGTAAATTCTCTTATGCAGGCTGTGTATTGTTGGCAGTGTATAAATTAGGTTATAAGTACATAATTGTGATCCCAATTGGTATGAGACCAATTGAAGGTGAAACTAGACATAAAATAGGCCAACTTTCATGTAAAAATGTGGTCGAAATTCTGTCCGGAAACTGACCTTAAGAATGACCTAATCCGGAATTGTGACTTTAAGAACCCAGAATTTGACCATTTGAACAGTAGCCATTCAATTGGCCATAACTCATTCAAAACATGTCCAAATGACCTGAAATTTATACCATTGGAAAGCTTAGACATAGGGCTACATCTTTTGTGAAGATCACAGAACCCAGAAATACCATTAAGCAAGTCAAATTGCTTGCACAAGTTTAGTCACAAAATCTGCCAGAATTGACTTGACCTAAAATTGACCTAAAAATTGCAATAAGAAAGCAACCTATCCAACATTAGTAAAATAACTATAACTTGGTCCAGAAAACTCCAAATGACATGAAATCAGTGCCAAAATGTCACTAAGACATAAACCTACAATATTTCTCTTTTGACCAGGACCCAGAAACAAAGGAAAATAAGTCAATTAGCTAGGTCAATGCAGAGCACTAAATTTAAAAAATTGTAATAAAATGCAATAGACTTTAAAATGAAATTGGTAACATATACCAATACTTGAGGACTATAAAATGTGATATATTGGTAATATTAAAATTAATTCACCTAGTGTGTATTAAAGGTCAATATTATAGGTTGACTAATGAAATGAATTGAAGGGAATAGTACCAAGAAAATTTAGTTATTGGATTTTATTATTAGAAACAATTTAACTGAGTACTGAAACACTTTAAATTGTGTGTTTCAGTTGAAATGTAACATCCTCCTAGACCTTCTGGAAAAATATTTAACCTAAAGTCAGGAATCATAATTAACTCAAATATTAATAAGAAACACTTAGTAAAAATTTTAGAATAAAATACAACCAAGTCAAATGAGCCGGTGCCCAAGCGATGGGTAGAGGGAAGTTAACGAGGAGCCCTAGAAAAAATTCATAAAATAATTTTTGGGACTCCAAAGAAGGGTCATTGAGGTTCCTATGGCATTAGAATGCCAAGAAAATATTTAGAAAAATTTTTCAATAATTTTGACTAAGCCAAACGGAGGGCATTTTGGTCATTTCGCCTTCAGAGACGATTTTTGGCCGACTTGTCCAGTTGAGTAAATAATTATTATGATCTAAAATATGAATAAATATTGCTAAAAATTAAATTGAAAATGAGTAGAAAAGAAAAGAAAAGAAAATGAAATAAAAGTCATATTTATGACATGAGCATGATGCAATTAAAATATTTTCACCCAACCAAATTTTGACACATCATTATAAATTACTTAAATATGAATAAAAGGAGATAAAAATTGGAAAAAGTGGACAGCCATCTTCATCTTTGGGCTGTAGAAACGTTGAGAGAGAGAGAGAAAAAAAAAACTCCATGAAAGCTCTTGTTCAAAGCTTGATTTTCCCTAAGCTCTCCACCCCAAAATCCTAAACTTCCTTCACAAAAAAATTATCCCTAAACCTTGAGGAAGCATAAGGCAGCAGAAATTTGAGGAAATTTTGAAGTTGGGCAAGTCCAAGTTAGGTCACAAGTGAGGTTAGTGCCTATTATGCATACATCTTTCTCTTTCTATGATTAGAGACCTAAAATAAGCAAGAATTTGTGAATTAAATGAATGGAATTTATGTGTATGTATACAATGAATTTTGGCAGCCCTAGGGAGGAACAAGATTAAGTGTTTTTGATGGACTTAGAGTGGACTAAAGATGATGTTTAAGGTATATATATATATGTATGATGAATTGGTGTGCTAACTAAGGTAATTGGTGTAATCTTTGAAATTTAGCTAGGGTTTAGGAATGAAAATTTGACTTGGCTTATGAATTGGTTAAAGAACATTCTAATGGTCAATTAGTGACCATTTGAGGTATGTTGACCATAAATTGGACTGAAAAATGGCATGGAAAAGTGGAATGGTAGGCTGCCTAAAGACAGCAGCATGATGACTGAAATTTCAGTCCACTTGGACTGCCATAACTTTGGCTGTGTAGGTTCAATTGGTGTTTGGCTAATTGGACATGAAACTAGGCTTATAATGGCACATTTTTGCTGAAGAAACCATGCCCAAAAGACCAAAGCAAGAGGACCAAAACTTGGCCCCAATCCGGATACCCTGCAAACAGCCCCTACAGAAATGACCAAATGAACAGTAACTGTTCATTTGGCCATAACTCACTGTAGATATGGTCAATTGACCTGAAATTTTTACAGCAACAAGATAAGATATAGACAAACAACTTTCATGAAGAAACCTACCCCAAATTATGCCATTAACCCATTCAAATTATTGAACAAAGTTGAGTTATCAAACCTGCAACTCTGCAGATTTACATTTGAACAGTAATGTTTGGATGGCTATAACTCTCTCTAGAAAACTCGGATTTAGGCGATTCTTGAACCGATGGAAACCTAAGGCATGGTAGAACATTTCATATGAAGAAAGTTAGACCAAATTAGGAAATTAACTTGATCAAATTACTTATCAAAGTTGGATCAAAATCTGCCAGCACCCAATATAGCAGCATGTAAATTTATTTTGGCCATAACTTGAGCTACAAAACTCCGATTGAGGTGATCCAAAAATGAGAATACACTTAAGACAATAAGGAATATTTTCTATGATGGAAGTTTTGTCAAATTCTAACAGTAAATCGACCAATGGAATAGTGCAACTTCGGAACACCAAAACCGAAAATTGGCAATTTTGCCAAAATGACCTAAGCTTTGAAAAAATGATTAAAAACAACAAGTTTTGAATACAAAATGTGGTTTGTTGGGAGTATTAAAGCCAATGTACCTATTGTTTATGCAAAAGTCAACATTTTAGTTGACTAATGAAAGGAATAGTGACATGAAAACTTGAAATTCAAAAATTGTGAAACTTAAAAGTGCAAAATGCCCTAGTAGGCCTAATGTGATTGGTTTGGATAGATTGGCATGCCAATAGGGTATTGTTTTAGCAGTACTGCGTATTCATAGCTTTTATGCCCGTATCCATGGCTTTTATGCCCGTATTCATGGCTTTTATGCCCGATTATGTGATATCATGGCTTTTTAGCCATGCACGTGATTCACGTGGTTGACGTTCTGCGTCCCATGGTATGACGGCCCGAGGCACCGCGGTGTCCAGTGCCAACGACTCGTTATCCAGTCCAGTCGTCTAGTATAGGTTACTTGGGCATGGAAAAAGTATAACTGTGGTTGCATTGATTATTAAAGAAAATACGAAAATTAAGTATCAGGAATGATTACAAAAATACAAAGAAGCTCAAGATCATGAAGAAAATAATTAATGAAATGCATGAAGAAGTTAATATCATAAAACATTATTAGCCCTCGACTAAACAATAAGTTAGTAATTAGTCAATTTTTATGAACACAATAGCAAGGAAATTATTATTTTTATTTGCATATTATATTTTCTTGTATTATTGGCACCACTAAGCTTTATGCTTAGCATCAAGATTTGGACAGAGGTAGACCACAGATTGGGTAAGGCCATTCAGCATAGCGTCCGTGTCACCTCACGACTCTGATGCATTGGTAGGACACTAGGTCCCATTTTGTATTTTGAGATTTTTGTAAATTTGGTAATTAAACTCTTATTTTATCATATGTATTTGAACAAATGTAATATAATTTTGTATTAATGTAAGTACTTGTAATTTGTGATTATAAATCACATGTGAGAATTTATTTATGATTTGAGTCTAATGATGATGTGAAATGATAAATAGAGGAATCGTTAAGAAATTGCTGTAACTTGATGTGATATAAAATGTGAATTGTATATGAGTACCATGAGATGAATGAATGAGAAATAAATGAAATTGATGAAATTATTCTGAGATTTTGTTGATAATTGGAGTTGGGATTGATTGAATATGAACATAGGAAGTGTTTTTCACAGGTTCCGAAGAACTGTTTTCTCTATTTTTATCTGGTACTCTGCCGGATTTTCTATAAAATTTTCGGAACCTCAAATAAATAATAATTTCGATAAATGGCTTAAAATAAATTATATTTCACAAGTTATATTCAAAAGGAAGAATAAAAATGAATTAAGATAAAAATAGAGTGCTCGGCACACTGAGTGGCATAACTTGCTCGGCTACACTGTAGTCGGGTAAGGGGTGTCACATGAAAAGGCTATTGAGAAGCATAAGGAACATTGAGTCAAGGCCAAGAGGTGACTCATCAGAGATTTGTGCACAACTAGTTTTTAATTGATTTTGTTTTGAATATTTCATATAATTAAATGACTCTATTTCCCCTATGTATTAAGTTTATCAAGTATTGAATTTATTTCACTGATTATTGAAATTGGTATCGTATGCATGAATTTAGTTTTGTGATATGGTATTTCAACAAGTATTAAGCATTGTTGTGGATTGAATAAATTATGTTTTGAAAAATTGTGATAGAATATATTTTGAATTGTGATGGGCAATTTGCATGGAAAAAAACAAATTTATGTTTTGAATTGTGATGAGCATAAAAATTATTGGATATTAGAATTGACTTTGAATCAAATTTTTTTGTGATTTATGCTCACAAAAAGGACAAAGAGATTTATGATATTATTTTATATCTCACTATTAATTTTGACTAGGTTATTACCCGTCTCTCTCATTTGTTGAGGAGACAATGGAGTTAGCTTTGTTTCGATTATCATGGTACATGTACAGGCTTAGATTCTCCTCCTATTAGAGATTAGATCTAAGTTTCTCATGGCCCTTTCGGAAGTTTCATTATTGTGATGTGTACTGTACACGATGATTCGACCTCCTCGACCATAGGGCGTTAGAATCTGATTTGACCTCTCCAACCATAGAGAGTTAGAATCACCCCGGAGATGGCCCTTTCGGATTAGTCTTGTATAGTTAGTGAGATAAAGATTGATTTTTGAATAGTAAAGAATTTCAATTTCAAATGAGATTTATGTATAATTGATTTTATTGGAATTACCTTAAATATTTAGTTGTGATTTGATAAATTGAATTTCGTGATCAAAGTCATTTTATACAAATGATTTATATTATTGGCAACGAATATTTTGATTTTTGGAATTTGATGAGTACCCAGATTTCCAAATTATTTGCTATAATTTTTCTAAGGTATATTGTACTATGTTTTAAGTTATAGTTGTGCAGCACTGAGTTCACCACTCAGTGATAGCTTTGCATGCTGTCGCAGGTGAAAAGAGCATAGAGTAGTTGAGTAAGCTTCCTTGAAGACACATTCAGATAAGCTCCAGGTATATCATAGGTATACCCATGTGTTGGGCGTATTCGCAAGTATACGGGTCATCTTAAGTGATAGAGTGATGAGTCAAGTATCGTTCCCACGAGGATTTGCCGTTTGAGTATCAAACTATGAATGAAGCGATTATTTGGGCTAATGATTGATGAATAAATGGTAAATGTAAATGAGCAAAGTAAATTGATTAATCTAATTGGAATGGATAAAGAGCAAACAAATAAATTATAAATCTAGTTTGCAATTAAACTAAATTAATAATGGGTAATTTAAATTAAAGTCTAATTATGTTAAAAGTGATTCCGGAGTTGGGGGTTTATGCATAAATTAATTGGGATTTGTCTTGGACATTCCAATTTTAGGGGAAAAATAGAGTTTAAAGGTGATTGATTCTAAATTCCTTTGATATCTTTTTCAAGCAAACCAAAGTGTGTTCTAAAATAACCAAACCTACTTTCATATGTTATTTGATTACTTTAAAACCCATTAAGTTTTGTAACCAATCATTAATTTCTCTTAAAATCCTAATTTATTTCTAAATCAAGGTAATTTTAAGTTCTAATCCTTGATTATCTATCAATGACTTTCACTTTTCGGTCCTTCAATCAAATATTAACACAATACCCAATGGGTACCAACATTAGACAAGTAAATCAAGCACACAAGGAAGGAATCAAAACTCATATTTATATAAAATATGGAAATAATCAGTCCAAATCCATAAATTAATCTAAAACATATTTCCCAACTCTGAAATCTAAAGAGTTTACTCACTCATGTTAGTATTTACAAGAAAGATTGATGAAAAAGTAAAGAAAAACATGATAAGAGGACTAAAAATAGAAAAACCCAGGTAGAAGAACCCAAAACTCTGATTTCTGGAGCTCCCAAAGATGGTTGCAGTAGCTCCTCCCTCTGAAAAATGGCGTCCTCCTCCTCTCTCTATTTATAATTTTTTTCTTTTCTTTGTTTCTTCCCCTTTCCTTTTGTGGCAGAAACTAGAAAATGATGAATTTATAAGGTCCCAAAAAGTTGCCCTAAAAATGAATAAGAGCCAAGGAATGGGTAGGAAATGAGATGTAGAAATGTCCAAGTCAGCAGGGTCATTTACGTTTTGGGCAGTCTGCTTAGGGTACTGCTTACCCTAAGCAGCTTCTTCAAGTGGTTGTACTGTCTGCTTAGGGTTAAGTAGACCCTCAGCAAATCTCGGCAGACTTGGAGTAAAATAGACTTTTCTGCTCATGCTTGACTTTCAGCTTGACTTGTGCTACACCTTAAGCACTGCCACTTAACCTAAGCAGGATCTTAAGCAATTCTTGGCAGGTTTTGGAGTAAAAGCTTGAATATTTAGGATTTAAGCCGTGCTTGACTTTCAGCTTGAACAGGCTTAAGGTTAAGCTTATATGACATACCCTAAGCAACATCATAAGCAAAGTCTCAAGCAAATTTCGGCTAACTTGCTCTTTCAAGGTTTGATTTCTTCAACTTTCCTCTTGCTTAAAGAACTCCAAATTTCTTCAAATCACTTCCTAATGCACTCATTGATCTTCGATTTACCATAAAAATAAGGGCAAAAGTTATAAAAATAAAATATAAAGTATCTAAAGTTAACAAATAAGCTAAAATAAAGTTAAAAACACAAAATATACTAAAATATAAGGGCAAAATGGATGCAAAACTATCCTAAAATGCCTATATGAAATGAGTGTAACAAATTCCCCCAAACTCAAATCTTTGCTTGTCCTCAAGCAAATTAAAAATAATTAATGCAATTTGGGGTACCTTACCTTAAATTTATAAAAATTACTTATCCAAACTCTCAAGTTTACTTTTAGCCACTAACAAACCATATAACCACTTTCAAGGTACAAAGAATTCAATCCTTACCAAAGTTATCACCGCTTAGCCTTGGGTTAATTATCCATATCATCAAGCCCAAACCAATTAACCACAAAGAATAATCATGCCTAAATAGACTATAGAGTAATCCATAAACTAAAGTGTCTCAAATAATGATGGAAGTAAATGAATGGATTAATGATATCCCAATCCCATAGGCAATTCTCCTATTCAAATCTCCACTAATGTAGCAAAACACCATCAAAAGATCAAAAGGACTTTCAAGGGTTGTAATGGGGCTAAGGGGGTGATAATGTAGTTAACAAGGAAAGGATAAAAGTAACAAAATATGAGAATAATCAAATTATTAAAAGATCAAGACACAAATTTTTTTTTCTATGTTTTTTTTTTTTAATAATCAAATGGGAGAAGGAACTTTACAACTATTCACCAATGCTAGCATATAATTTCGAAGCTTTTGTAGGGACTACATAAATAACACTGACTTTGAATTACAATTGTTCCTTTCAATTCACCTCCAAACTCATTTCTTTGTGTACTTGGGTAGTAAATTACTTTACATACCATAATTGAATTTGCTAGCATTTTTACTTTAGTCACTTCTCCCAATTATTATTTTTTTTAAGTGTATCTATCACTCAAAGAATTATTCTCATGGAGGGTAGGTAAGTGTTTGGGTTTATGGCTAGGCATTAATGTGGGTTCCAAAGGAATAAGAGGGATAAATGTAGGCTCAAATTGGTTTCAAAGGGAAATTTTAAAGTAAGGTTGGCTAAGGCTAAAATATGGGTTTAAAATTCAAAGAATGCCTAGATCATTTCTTTCTCAAATGCATGCTATGATTTCGCCTTGAAAGGTTTAGAAAGATTGTTCTAGGATTTGTGAGACATCAATTAGCTACTTCTCACCCTAGAGTTTTCTCTAGGCACTCAAAGTCAATGCAATTGATTGGGTGGCCCTTGGCTAAGAAGATATAAACTAAGGCAAGAATCTAATAACTTTGCACCTATCCAAAACTTTCAATCCATCAAACCCTTCTAAAAGTAAGCTTAATTGCTCTTCAAAGTAATTCTCAATCCTCTAAGGATAAGGTAAAAATTTATTTTTGTGATATGAATGATCCTAAAATGAATGCATAAATCAAATTAAAACTAAGTGTAATCTGTATGAAAACTATATGCAAATATATGTGTATAAGTATAGACATGTGTGTGGTATATGTATAAGTGTATGGATTATCTATATATGAATGAATGAAATGCAATAAATGAATGAATGAAAATTTTAAAGAAATTTTTTTAATTTTGCATGAATTTTGCCCTCATCCCAAACTCAAATGAAACATTGTCTTCATTATCTAAAATGAATGCAAAAATGGGCAAAATTGTGAGAACCAATCAATTAATGAAATATATACAATTGGGGATTAAATCAATATAAACCCAAGAATTCCAAAATTAGCTCAAAATGATATTAACAATGAAGCTTTAGAGAGAAGAATGTGAAAAAGTATCCCAAATGTATGAATTTACAATGCTTAAAAAGTTGCGTAAGATGTTGCTTAAGGCTAAGCGAGGTTTGCATAAGGTTAAGTGAGATCTTAAGCACTGGAAACATGTTAAAAATAGAAAGAACTGCAAGTGATCCAGTACCTCATGATAAAATTAAATAGATTTGGCTGAAGGTAAACTGTGCCACTCATTAATATCAACAAAATTAGAACTGAATAAAGGAGAAAGTGCAAAGATAATGTGTACCAAGGTGTAAAATAGGAGTATTCAGAAAATAACTAGATTCACAACTGCAAAAACACATAAGATAGTAAAGCAAGAGAGAATAATCTAAAGAAAATGTGTGAGTGCCAGCACAACCATAAAATAAGATAAATCACAACTATTACCAAAGTTTGAAGTTTAACAAACAAATGACAAAATGAAACCAAAGTCTGGAACAAACACAGAAACAAATACAGAAATCAAAACTAAATCTTGGACAAAGCCTAAAGTATTGTTAAACTAAAGAAACTGCTGCTACTGCTATTGCTGTCAAGGCTTTGTTACTGCATCAGGGTCTGCTTCAAGTTCTACAGTAGTTTCATTGTGATCTGAAGCTTCAGAGGCAATCTCCAAGTTTTCTGTGAGGTCCTTCATTTGCTGGAGCATATCTTAGCCCCAATGATATAAATTGTTGAAAGATTGGGCCAATTTGTTGTAGAGCTCCAACATTTGAAATTGCTGCTGCTTTTGCTTCTTTTTAAGAGATGAAAATCTCTTTTTAAGCTTCTTTTCTAGCCTCTTCTGCTGTGTGACCTTCTGCTGACCTAGAACATCAATTTTAACTTCTAAGCTCTTCAAAGTTACAAGAATATCTGTGGTGTTAGGTGAGGGAGCAGATGGTTGGGCAGTGAAGCTGGCTACTTTAGATTCTAAGGATCTTAGGAGGGACAGAATATCTGCTAAAAATTGCTGGGCAGTGGCTGCTTGAGGTGCTGCCATAGGTTCTGTTGGTGCAAAAGCACTTGGTGCTGCAGACCCACTAGCATCAGCATGCTACTGTAACAACATATAAGTATGCCCTTTCTTCTCACAAAGATCCATGTGAAGCAACATTGTGCTGTCTAAAAAGGACTCACCAGACACTGGCAGTAGCTTATGTAAACTAGCATCAAAGCCAAATGAATTGGCTATGGCAGTTATATAACCTCCAAAAACTATGCTACCTGTGGTGTGTCTTGTGACAGTTTGGTGCCAATGAGTAGCTAGGAAATGGGCTGTGCTAACTGGTTTTCTCTCCTTGATACACCACAAGAAAAATAAATCTCCAGCACCCACAATGCTATTACTGTGTCCCCTGCCTAAGACAGTGTAAGAGATAAATCTATGAAGGTATTTTAACACAGGATCCACTATCCTAGTGGCCTTTGCTGTCCTCTGCCTATAATAACCTCCATAAGGTGCAATTTCTTTCCAGAATTTAACAGGATCATAGATGGTTTGTTGCCACTCAATGCTCTTATAGCCAGTATCCTGAAAACCAAAAATTGCACTCATAGAACCCATATCTAACTCCCTATCAATGCTGGCACATCTAAAGCAGATTACATCTCTATGCCCAGGGACAGTAGGTTTGAAATTCAACCTTAGGGAACTCAAAAACTCCAAAGTCAAATCTTTATACACTGGTTCCCTAATCCTAGCAAACTCAGTCCAATTGACAGCATCTAAATAAGCAAACACAGAGTCATAAATTCCTAATTCTTTTAAAATCTGCTCATCCATATATTTGTTTGCTGAAATGGGCTTAGAGGCTAAACTCTCATAAGCATTTTTCATATCTATGTCTTTAAAAGCCCAAGGTAATGGAGAAAGTACCTCTTCTATGTCATCGATAGATGCTGAAGGTGCTGCTGGAGCACTGGCAGGCTGGGGAGAGGCTAAGGGTGACTGAAATATAGGAAGTGGAGCCACTGGTGATGAAATTGACGATGATGACCTAGTTCTTTTACTAACTGGTTCGGAGGAAACCCTAGGTGAAGAGTCGAAGTCCAAAGAAACAGAGGGGTTCCCTTTTCTTTTTGCAACAGAGGCTTTCTTGGTTCTACCTGTAGTCATTTTGGTTTTGGTTTTAGGTTTGGCTTGAGTTGGCGTAGGTTCAGGCATCGGTTCTTGAATTTGGGTTTCGATAATGGGTGTTTCAATTGGGGTTTCTATGGCAGGGGCTAGGATGGGTGTCTCAATAGCGGCTTCATTTTGTGGTGTGAGGGGTGTCGGCGGAATGAGGGAGGGTGTTTGGTTTTGGGGTAGTGGTGGTGAAGATGGTGGAGGCGATTGTGGTGGTGGTGGGGTACTCGGTGGTGAAGATGGGTTAGGGTTAGCAGAAGGTGAAGATGGAGTATCCATTTTCAATTTAGCAGAATGTTTGGATTTTCTGGGTTTGTGGGTAGACCAAATCTTGGTTCTCGCCATTTAATAAAGAAGAATAATCTCTTTAACTTTCCAAGAATAGCCGGAAGAGATGGTGGAGGGAGTATGAGATTGCTCTGATTTATCGGGAGTGAGAATGGAATAAAAGTGGCAGAAATTTAGGACTTTTAAAATTTAGGGCAGACAATTGGTAACTTGGAGTAATGCTTGGGGTTAAGCATGATTGCAAAGGGTACAGCTTAGGGTAAGCACATGGCAATTGCTGAACTAAAGATTCTGGTGTTGCTTATGGTTAAGCAGAAATTTGCTTAGGGTTAAGCAGGAGTTGCATAGGGTACAGCTTAGGGTAAGCAACATCATCAGCAAATTTCGGCAGGTTTTGAGAAAAATTGTGATTTTACTTACCAAAAATAGTCCAAATGCTATGGAATGCTATCACGACCCTCAACAAATCTCAAATACACATAAACACCATAAAATTGAAGAATTTTAGCTCATCATCTCTCATAAACTTATCAAACATAATACAACCATAACGGAATTGAAAGGCAAATAGCTCAAATTAGGCATGGATTGTGATTACCCTTTGCAAGCCTAATGAAATGGTCTTATTCCTAAGCTTATACCCAAAGCACATTTTCCATAACATTTGAGACAGATTCCAAGCATTCAAAAATTACAGAAAAGATATAAAGATTGACCTCTTAAGCAGCATGAATAGTAGCGTGAACAGTAACATAAATAGTAACTCAAATAAAAATATACAAATTCTAACAGACTATAAAAACTATATATACACTAAAAGGTAAAACTCAGCAAATACTAATTTTGCACTTCAATAAAGATAACATCAGTCCTAAATATCAAAATTGATCCTCCCTTAAATTGCATTTCACAAAAATGTACACAAGACACAAAATCAAACATGTTCTATCAAGTAGATTTCAATATCAGTAGTTTAGCACAAATTTAAAAGTGTTACTGTTCACAGGGACTGGATAAAGTGCAGAAATTTGCTTTATACTTATTCCCTTTCAATTCTTTCTTTTTGCTACAAGTGTCAATTTGCCCAATCTTCATGAATGACCTACCAAAGATAAACAAATGTCACTTTTGAGTTTTATGAGGGTAAAAAACTAAAAATGAAATGAAATAAAAAATTAATAAACTATAAAAGGATACGCTTGGCTTACCTCCCAAGAAGCGCTTGTTTAAGGTCTTAAGCTTGACCTTCCACTCCAAATCACCTAAATACCCCCAGTTAGGGAACTAAGTCATGAAACCTCTACAACCTTTTGTGTGGGCTCTCCAACAATATAATGCTTTAATCTCTGCCCATTAACTTTGAAAGTACCTGAGGTTTCATTCCCTATCTCCACAGCTCCATATGGATATACCTTTGTAACAGTGTAAGGCCCTGACCATCTTGACTTCAATTTTCCGAGAAATAACCTTAACCTAGAATTATATAAGAGAACAATATCCCCTTCTTGAAATTCTTTCCTCCTAATATGCTTATCATGCCATCTCTTAGTTCTTTCCTTGTAAAGCTTGGCATTTTCATAAGCATCAAATCTAAGTTCCTCAAGTTCATTTAATTGCAATTTCTTTTTCCTCCTGCAGTTTTTAAGTCAAAATTCAGTGTCCTTATAGCCCAATATGCTCTATGCTCCAACTCCAAAGGTAAATGACAAGCTTTCCCATAAACCAATCTAAAAGGGGTGGTGCCAATGGGAGTTTTAAAAGCTGTCCTATAGGCCCAAAGAGTATCATCTAACTTTAGTGATCAATCTTTCCTTGAACTATTCACTGTTTTCTCAAGAATTCTTTTCAACTCTCTATTTGAGATCTCCACTTGACCACTAGTTTGTGGATGGTAGGGTGTTGCAACCTTGTGCTTTACTCCATATTTTTGTAATAATCTCTCAAATTGATGGTTGCAAAAATGAGAACCTCCATCACTTATAATGGCACGTGGAGTTCCAAATCTTGTAAAAATGAACTTCTTAAGGAATTTGATCACAACTCTAACATCATTAGTTGGAGATGGTATAGCTTCAACCCATTTGCTCACATAATCTACCCCAACTAAAATGTACTTGTGTCCAAAGGATGATGGAAAGGGTCCCATAAAATCAATGCCCCACACATCAAATAGTTCCACTTCCAATATGTTTTGGAGGGGCATTTCATCTCTTTTTGAGATATTACCCATCCTTTGACACCTATCACATGCATTTACAAACTTTCTCACATCTCTAAACATATGTGGCCAAAAGAACCCTGCTTGAAGAACTTTTTCTGCAGTCTTTGTAACACTCATATGACCCCCATAAAGTGAAGAATGGCAATCTCTAATAACATTCCCTATCTCCTCATCAGCTAAACATCTTCTAATCAACCCATCTCCACATCTCTTAAACAAAAATGGCTCTTCCCAATCATAATCCCTCACATCAAAAAGAAATTTCTTCTTTTGCTGCCATGTCAGATCAGGTGGAAGGATTCCACACACCAAATAGTTCACGAAATCTGCATACCAAGGGATTTTTGCACTCATGATTACCAACAGCTGCTCATCAGGAAAATAATCATCTATTGGAAGCTCTTTCCCCAAATTATCTCCTTGTTCTTGCCTCAATCTAGACAAATGATCTGCTACTACATTTTCTACTCCTTTCTTGTCCTTAATTTCCAAGTCAAACTCTTGAAGGAGTAGTACCCACCTTATCAACCTAGGTTTGGCCTCTTTTTTCTGAAGGAGATACTTGATAGCTGCATGATCTGTGTACACTATTACCTTAGACCCCACAAGATAGGACCTGAATTTATCTACTGTGAATACCACTGCCAAAAACTCTTTCTCTATAGTAGAGTAATTTATTTGAGCATCATCTAAGGTCCTACTTGCATAATATATTGCATACACCTTCTTAACTTTCCTTTGTCCCAAAACAGCCCTAATGGCATAATCACTAGCATCGCACATCAACTAAAAAATTAATGACCAATCGGGTGTCTGCATAATAGAGGCAGATATCAAAGCTTCATTTATCCTGCAAAAAGCATTCATACAATCAGTATCAAAATGAAATTCCACATCTTTACTCAATAAATTGGTAAGAGGTTTAGAAATCTTAGAAAAATTCTTGATGAATCTCCTGTAAAATCTAGCATGCCCCAGGAAACTCCTCACTCCTTTCACAGATGTCGGGGGTGGCATTTTCTCAATAATTTCTACCTTTGCTTTGTCCACCTCAATACCCCTGTTTGACACAAGATGTCCCAAAACAATTCCTTCTTATACCATAGAATGGCATTTTTCCCAATTCAAAATTAAATTAAACTCTTCACATTTCTGCAAAACTTTAGACAAGTTAGATAAGCATTCATCGAAAGATTTACCATACACAGAAAAATCATCCATGAACACTTCCATAATATCCTCAATCATGTCAGAAAATATGGACATCATACATCTTTGAAATGTAGCTGGGGCATTACATAATCCAAATGGCATCCTTCGATATGCAAAGGTACCATAGGGACATGTAAAGGTGGCTTTTTCCTGATCATCTGGGTGAATAGGGATCTGAAAGAACCCTGAATAGCCATCCAAATAGCAAAAATAAGAATGATGAGCTAATCTCTCAAGCATATGATCTATAAATGGTAATGGAAAATGGTCCTTTCTAGTTGCATTATTTAGCTTCCTATAGTCTATACACATTCTCCATCCAATTACAGTCCTAGTAGGTATTAGTTCATCATTTTCATTTTTCACTACTGTGATGCCCCCCTTTTTGGGTACAACATGAACTGGACTTACCCAATTGCTATCAGAAACAGGGTAAATGATACCTGCATCAAGCAATTTCAAGATTTCATTTTTCACAACCTCTTTCATATTTGGATTCAATCTCCTCTGTGACTCTATAAAGGCTTTATGATTATTTTCCAACAAAATTCTATGCATGCACATAGAAGGATGTATTCCTTTAATATCATTAATGGTATAACCAATTATCCTTCTATGCTTTCTAAGAACTCTTAATAATTTTTTAACTTCACAATCATTCAGTTTAGCACTAACAATCACAGGATATGTAGAATTTTGACCAAGAAAAGCATACCTGAGATTTGTTGGAAGAGGTTTCAACTCAACCTTCGGTGCTTCACTTTTTTCAAGCATTGATGATGAAGTTGTATCTTGCTTCAAATCTCCAATCTTCTCAATACTAGCCATAAGCAAAGGTGGATTTCCTTCCAAGATTCTAGCATATTCTGTAGCTTCTTCAATCTCATCCCCCTTTTTGATGTTGTAAACCAAACAAGCTTCTAAGGGATCTTCAGGATGTTACTTTTTGAGCACTTCTCTGACCACTTCATCTATCACATCAATTCTCAAGCATGAATTTGAATCATCTTTCTTTTTTTCATTGCTTGAAACAAATTAAATTTAACTTTTTCTTCCCCAACTTCTAATGTAAGCCTTCCATTTTTTACATCAATCACAGCTCCAGCAGTAGCAAGGAAAGTTCTACCAAGAATAATAGGAATGTGTATATCCTCTGCCATCTCCAATACTACAAAATCTACCAGTATGAAAAATTTTCCAACTTTCAGAGGAACATTCTCAATCACCCCAATTGGAAATTTAATAGACCTATGTGCTAACTATAGTGAAATGGTGGTAGGCTTCATTTCTCCAATCTTCATTTTCTCATAGATAGACAATGGCATTAGACTAACACTGGCTCCAAGATCACATAAAGCCTTATCTATACTGATATCCCCAATGTGACATGGTATGGAAAAACTACCAGGATCTTTCAGTTTGGGTGGAAGCTTATTTTGCAAAATAGCACTGCTTTCTTCTGTGAGAGCTACGGTCTCAAATTCTTCCAACTTCTTCTTGTTAGACAAAATCTCCTTCAAAAATTTAGCATATGAAGGCATTTGTGCTAAGGCATCAGTGAAAGGAATAGTCACATGCAAAGACTTCAATACCTCCAAAAACTTCCCAAATTGTTTATCCAACTTTACTTTCTGGAACCTTTATGGGAATGGTAAAGGTGGCATGTAGGCTTTAGGTGTTATATATTTAGGTTCTTCCTCTTTACTCTCTTTATCTTTACTTCCTTTTTCTTCCACTGAACTCCCTTTTTCAGCTTCAATTCTAACTTCAACTTCAGTTTTTTCATCTCTTTCTCTGTTTTTCTCTTCTTCAATTTTCTCTTCAATCTTTTTATCTCCACTCTCAAATATTTTTCCACTTCTCAATGTAATAGCCTTGCTCCCTTGAATTTTCTAGTTGGCTAGGGAGCTTCCCAAATGCTTTATTGTTTGAAGAGCTAGCTTGTTGAGCTATTTGATTCTCTAACATCTTATTGTGTGTTGCCATTTGATCTACTTTAGATGCTAATTGAGAAATCATATCTTGTTGACTTTGATGGCTCACAAGTAGAGTCTCAATCATAGCTTCCAATCTAGCTGTCTTGTCTGGTTGTGCTTATTGTGGTAGAGGTTGTTGTGGTTGTGGTGGAGCAGGTGCATTTTGAGGTTTAGGAATTCCAGGAGGAGGACCTCTATTCTGCTGAAAATTCTGATGTTGTTGATACCCAGAAGGTTGCTGAAAATTTTGGTGTTGTCCTTGTCTACCTCCCCAAGAGAAATTTGGGTGGTTTCTCCATGCTGGATCATAAGTTGCAGAAAATGGGTTACCGCCTGGTCTTTGATTGTAGTTCCCCACATAATCCACTTGCTCACTTGAAAAATCTTGACTAAGTGCAGAAAAATCAGCTGCACAATTGACATTTACAGCTCCAACTTCTACTGAATTACTAGAACCTCCAACTGAAGAATCTACTTTCATGCTTAGCTTGTCCATTTTCCTTGTCAAAGCATCAAACTTAGCATTAATCATATTCATGGCATCAAGCTCAAACATACCAGCTGGTTTCTTGATCTCATTCCTCTCACAACTCCACTAGTAATTGTTATAAGCAATATATCAAGAGTAGAAAAAGCTTCATCTTCAGATTTCTCCATAAGATCACCTCCAGAAGATGCATCAATTGTACTTCTAATAGTTGGTGAAACTCCATTATAAAAGTGTTGAACAAGCATCCACTTAGGAATCCCATGATGTGGACATCTCCTTTGCAAATCCTTATACCTCTCCCATGCTTCATATAAGCTCTCATCATCTCTAGGTTTGAAAGAAGTCAGCTCATTTCTTAGCTTAGCTGTCTTGCTTGGTGGAAAATATTGAGCTAAAAATGCTTGAGAAAGTTCATCCCATGTTGTGATAGAACCCGGTGGCAAAGAATGTAACCACTCTCTAGCTCGGTCCTTCAAAGAAAAAGGAAATAATCTGAGTCGAATTGCATCATCAGAAACTCCATTTATCTTCAACATATCACTGATCTCAAGAAAGTGTGCTAGATGCACATGTGGACTTTCACTTAGACTTCCCCCAAATTGTGATTGTTGTACCATCTGACAGAGTGCAGGCTTCAATTCAAAATTATTAGCTTCTACTCTTGGTCTTTGTGATACTTGGCATGAAATCCCCAATGTTAGGATAGGCGTGATCCTTCACAGAGCTGTTGTTATTGTTTTTGGCCATTTCTTCTTGTAATTGCTCTTGCTCTTGTGCTCTTTCTTGTAGTTGTTAAGCTTTAAATTCAGCTTTTCTCCTCTTAGATTCTGCTCTTAAAGCTCTTGCTGTCTTTTCTATTTCTGGATCAAAGAATAAATTGATTTCTTCACTTTTTGTCCTTCTCATAAAATAAAGTACCTGAAAAATAATATAAACAAATTCTCAAAGTAAAATGGTAAAAGAAAATAAAATAAAATACCCAAATTAACCAAACAAACAATCGTTCAATATCAAACAAAAATCAAATTCTCCAGCAATGACGCCAAAAACTTGTTGGGCACATCCGCAAGTATACGGGTCGTCTCAAGTAATAGAGTGATGAGTCAAGTATCGTTCCCATGAGGATTTACCGTTTGAGTACCAAACTATGAATGAAGCGATTATTTGGGCTAATGATTGATGAATAAATGGTAAATGTAAATGAGCAAAGTAAATTGATTAATCTAATTGGAATGGGTAAAGAGCAAACAAGTAAATTCTAAATCTAGTTTGTGATTAAACTAAATTAATAACGGGTAATTTAAATCAAAGTCTAATTATGTTAAAAGTGATTCCAAAGTTGGGGGTTTATACATAAATTAATTGGAATTTGTCTTAGGTATTCCAATTTTTAGGGAAAAATAGAGTTTGAAGGTGATTGATTCTAAATTCCTTTGATATCTTTTTCAAGCAAACCAAAGTGTGTTCTAAAATAATCAAACCTACTTTCGTATGTTATTTGATTACTTTAAAAGTTTTGTAACCAATTATTAATTCCTCTTAAAACCCTAGTTTATTTCTAAATCTAGGTAATTTTAAGTTTCAATCCTTGATTATCTATCAATGACTTTCACCTTTCGGTCCTTCAATCAAAGATTAATATAATACCCAATGGGTATCAACATTAGGCAAGTAAATCAAGCACACAAGGAAGGAATCAAAACTCATATTTATATAAAATATGAAAATAATCAGTCCAAATTCACAAATTAATTTAAAACATATTTTCCTAACTCTGAAATCCAAAGAGTTTACTCACTCATATTGGTATTTACAAGAAAGATTGATGGAAAAGTAAAGAAAAACATGATAAGAGGACTAAAAATAGAAAAACCCAGGTAGAAGAACCCAAAACTCTGATTTCTGGAGCTCCCAAAGATGGTTGCAGCAGCTCCTCCCCCCGAAAAATTGCGTCCTCCTCCTCTCTCTATTTATAATTTTTTTCTTTTCTTTGTTTCTTCCCCTTTCCTCTTGTGAAAAAAAAACTAGAAAATGATGAATTTATATGGTCCCAAAAAGTTGCCCTAAAAGTGAATAAGAGCCAAGGAGTGGGTAGGAAATGAGGTGTAGAAATGTCCAAGTCAGCAGAGTCATTCACGTTTTGGGCAGTCTGCTTAGGGTACTGCTTACCCTAAGCAGCTTCTTTAACAAATTTTAACCTGTGGTTGCACTGTCTGCTTAGGGTTAAGCAGACCCTCAGCAAATCTCTGCAGATTTGGAGTAAAATGGACTTTTCTGCTCATGCTTGACTTTCAGCTTGACTTGTGCTGCACCTTAAGCACTGCCGCTTACCCTAAGTAGGATCTTAAGCAAATCTCGGTAAGTTTTAGAGTAAAAGCTTAAATATGTAGGATTTAAGCCATGCTTGACTTTCAGCTTGAACAGGTTTAAGGTTAAGCTTATATGACATACCATAAGCAAAGTCTCAAACAAATTTCGGCTAACTTGCTCTTTCAAGGCTTGATTTCTTCAACTTTCTTCTTGCTTAAAGAACTCCAAATTTTTTCAAATCACTTCCTAATGCACTCATTGATCTTCGATTTGCCACAAAAACCTATCAAAAACAATAAAATTACAAAAATCAAATATAAAGTATCTAAAGTTAACAAATAAGCTAAAAACATAAAATATACAAAAATATAAGGGCATAATGGATGCAAAACTACCCTAAAATGCCTATATGAAATGAGTGTAACACCTTGTACATAGGTTTTGATATATGCATGTAAATATATATATGTAAATTATTTGAGCAGTTGTATAAAAACTCTTGTAAAATATTTTGGTAAGTAATTAAATGCAAATTATTGTAATGTAAATTTGAGATTTCATTTACCTGTATAGTTTTGTAATATTAATTTTTGAGTCTTGTAATCAATGAAATGTTTCTTTTATGATGAGGTTGGTTTGAAAATGAATTGATTTAATAATTGAGATTGAATTGTGAGATGAAATAAAGTTTATTGGAGTTGTATTTGAAAAAACATATTGGGAGTGTTTTCCTTTTCAGGTTTGAAAAACTATTTTCTCAAAATACAGCCGGCACTCTGCCGAAATTTTGAAAAATTTTTGTAACACCAAATTTTAATCGATGATTTGATCCATGACCACCTGGAAAAGCTAGCTGGCTCTGGTCACCTAGGCAATTATATTATGAATTTATCAGCATTAACACAAAACAAGGATTTGAAGAGTTAAAAGACACCATAATTTATGTCGAAAATCTGACAGAGTTTTTCCTATACCTAGGACTTACCCAACATACAAAACAACTCAAACAACGCTTCCTAATCCAAAGGCCTTAGGCCCACAATACAACAACATCGTAATGCCTCTTCTGGGCTTGCCACAACAGCCAAAACTCACATATTTACATTATTTGGCTATTAAGCTTAAAACTAACATTTTGCAAAAACTATCCAAACTAACCCTGAAAATTCTTTAATCATGCTCTGCAGTCATTAACAATGCTATTATACTAATACAATTGGAATAATGATTTTCTAGCTACCCACAAATATTTAATGAATTTTATTCTAAACTCAACCTTAGGTAAAACATGGCATTTGGAGTTCATATGTACCTATGCCAATTTTGACACATGAAATGCATTTGAGGCATTTGAAAATGGTGGAAATCACTATAATATTGACCCATTTTTGAAGTGGGTCCCACAACCCATGTTTCTGGCCAAAAAATGCAGTCCTAATCGCTAGTGGAATTTCTTTAAAATAAAAACACCTATATGAAGCTCACAATACTAGAAGTTAGAATATAATTTTTATTTTAAAAAAATTTGAGATGTTACATTTTTCCCTCCTTACAGAAAATTCATCCTCGAATTTTACACAAGATAGAACAATAACACTAAGTTACATACTAAACAAGTATGGGTACTTGTTGCACATATACGGCTCTGACTCCCAGGTGCATTCCTCCATAGAACTTTAACTATAGGGATTTGTTTTTACTGAAGCTATCTCATCTGATAGTTTACTATAACTACTGGCTACTCCTCAAAGGTCAAGTTCTCATTTAAATCCACCGTGTCTGGTTGCAACACATGAGAAGGATTGGGAATATATTTCCTAAGCATGGAGATATGAACACTGGGTAGACATGAGAAAGGTTTGATGGTAACTCCAACTAGTAGGTAACTGCTTCCACTCTGTCTGTGACCTCAAAAGGTCCTATGTAACGGAGTGCCAACTTGCTTTTCTTCTCAAATCTCATTACTTCTTTTGTAGGAGAAATCTTCAAGAACACATAGTCACCCACTGTAAATTCTACATCTTTCCTCCTTGAATCTATGCAACTCTTCTGCCTACTGAAAGTTGTCTTCAGATGTTCCTTGATCAAAGGAATCATCTCTGAAGTATACTGCACCAGATTTATATCATGTACTCTTGCTTCTCCAATTTTTGTCCAATATAGAGAGGACTTACATTTTCTGCCATATAGTGCCTCATAAGCTGCCATTCTAATACTGGAATGATGGTTGTTATTGTAAGCAAACTCCACTAATGGCAACTGATCATCCCACTAATGCTAAAATGTTCACCTTGCAACACACAAAGACGATCTTTGAAATGAAACTTCATCTGCAGGGTTTTGAAATTCCAACGTATCTCCCATAAAGTAGCGAGCCACTGAGTTCCAAGAATCAGATCTTAGCTGTCAAGAGGCAAAACATACACATCTGCTGGAAACTAGTTACCCTACATTTGCCAACAGAATTCTTTCCATTTTGCATTGCATTGTATAGTTTCCCCATTCGCAACTCGCACTGAGATCCCCTTAACAGGTTCCAATGCACAAGGGACCTTTCTAATAGCATGCTTCCCCAAGAAATTGTGTGTACTATCAGAGTCCATAAGTACATGCAGTTGTAACTTGCCATACTTTCCCTTCACACACATAGTGTTAATTTGTGCCTCCTGTATTCCCGTAATAGCATTTAACGATAGCTGTAGTTCTTTAACAACATCATCATCAAACACCTCCTCCACATCCCCTCCTTCATCAACTATGACTTGCATTACAAAAGCTTGATGCTTCTTACATTTGTGTCCTGGGGTGAATTTTCCGTCACACCAGAAGCATAATCCTTTCTCACGCTTCTCATTAAATTCTTTGCTTGGCAATCGATTGGGCAACTGTAGATTCATCAATTTAGGACCAGTAGGTAAAGGGAGTATACCAGTTTGATCTTTACTAGTCACATACTTTTGAGAATACAAATCAAATGCAGCTAAAGACGGTTTTGATGTCATTTTCAACTTACTCTGCAATGCTGCTACAGTAATTTATTACAAACGTGCAAATGAACATGCTTCCACAAGAGTCCGCTGTTTGAACATGCGGACTGGCATCTGTAATTCCTTAGCTGACCCAGATAAGAAGAATCTTAAATCTTGATCTTCTCTTACTCTCGCTTTAGGATATAGAATATCAAATGTATCAAGATATTCCTGTAAACTCCCGATCTGTTTCAAATTCTTCAGATCAACCAAGGGATCATCAAAGAAGTGAATTCCAGATTGTACCGTCAACCCTTGTACGTACTCAGCCTAACTACCATACATACTCAGCCCAACTACCATAGGCCTCTGTTCCCTTAATCTTGACATAACCTTGGTGCCATTGCACCGCCTTTCCTTCCAAATACATTGTAGCAATCTTCAGTCAATTCTCATTAGGTATATTAACAACCTAAAAATAATACTCAACTTTGGCCAACCAAGACTCTAAATCATCATCATTAAAATGTGGAAAATCCAATTTTGGAAAATGACTCCAAGATTGGCCACCATGGAAACGTTCTCCTGTTTGAGAAGGAGAAGTTCTAGCATTATTCTTATTGCAAATCAACTCATTATTTTGGAGGCTAATGCCTGTAAGCATCGCTTTGAGTTCTTGGATATTCATCTCAGATTGCTTGCGGTACTCACTTTGCTTCTGTTCCATACGATCTTCCAATACCTTCATCAGCGCCGCCATTTCTCTTCGCCATTCTTGCCCACACGTTCCATCTGCCATTGGTGCCAAGATCTGAGCTCTGATACCAATTGATAGAATCCAGTAGAATTATTTGACTAATTTAGTTTGATTCAATATATCTCTAAAAACCCTCTAAACCTTATTAGCTACTAATCTGAATATGATTTTCGGAATGAGCTTTTTGACAACTCATTATCCCAAGGAACGACTTGGACTGAAAATAGAAGTTTATTTTTTTATTTATTTTGTATTCTGCAAGGTATAAAATCTTTTTCATTGTTTTCACTTTCTCCTATCTATTTAAAAATCCATTTGTCAATTTAGTTCTATTCTTGTAGCTGATAATTTCCTTATTTTGGTTCCCATTGCAGTTGTTGTTTCTTGAGGGTTGTTAAACAATGGCAAAGAGAGAGGGAATCAAAAGAAGAATAACAGGGACTCTAAGCCAAGTTCTCGTCGTGAATATCTTCACCGGGAATACATGCAGGATGAAATTGATGCTTGTAACTATCTCTTTTTCACTGAGTTTTTCTCTTTCAATACCAATATAATTTATGCATACACCTATGTGTTTTGTCTGTCTTTGTTTTATTCCTCCTCAGTTCATGGATTTTGTTCTTTTTGTTTTTGTGGAATTCTGGAAATCTTTATTATTGTAGGCTAATTTTTTCAATATACCCATGTTAGGTTCATTGCCTGTAATTGTATTGATACCCAATTTCTACACATTTTTTGAATATCGATTCTCCTCACTGCACTGCATAAGCTATAGTTCAAAAAACATATTATGTATATTCATTTTTCTAGATGCTTGCAGTTCACAAGCCGAGGGATATTATTCCACTGGATTTAAACGATGATGATGGGAGATCAATTGGTGATGACGAGCCAGTTTTAGATGATGAGGTTTTGGTTTTCCCTTAATTATCATTCTGCAACATATGATTACTTGCCATTTATGCATTTTTTGTTTGGTTAATATGGTTAGTCAACTTAATATGGAATTAAGTTCAACTACTGGATGTAGATTTTTCTTTTTTACAATTAATGCTAGTAGTTAGTAATATTGTTTGCAGGATGATGAGGAGGAGGAGGATGAAAATGAAGATGATAACGATGATGATGGTTATGATACTCAATTTGCTGCCAAAAGTAAGTAAAATAATTTGAAATCTTTTCACTTTTTTTTTTGAAGTTTGAAATATTTTGGGTGAACTCCATAAGCAAAATAAGCTTGAGTTCTTTGTATTAATCAATGTTTCTGAAAAGAGTTCTGTACTATTGCATTTTTTATAAATCAATTTACATGCATTATTTGGAGGGTGTTGTTCAATTGTTGAAGGGTAACCCTTATTGCATTAATAGCTTGAGCAACATGTTAGGTTGGACTTAAAAGTAAGCAGTTTTTTACTGTTTGAGACTTCTAACAATGTTAATCTTAAACAACTTTTTTTAATAGTTAGGGTAAATTGCCCCTCATAAAACATCTTTAGGACAAAATAAGCTTAAATTTTTTGGTTGAATAGATCATTTATTTTTTTACATATGAATGTATCAAGTACTAATTGTGCTTGTTGCTTATGTTAGTTCCTATAATTGTCTGGACTGCATAGTTGGTACATTTTCAATGAATATACTACTTATTTTGTGTAGTCAGAATGCAGCAAAATTATTTGAAAGAGAAGTTTGGTGCAATTGATGATGAAATTCATGATGATGAGGAATTAAATGATGAAGACAAGAAGGAAGCATGGTGTGTGAAAAAGCACTAGTACTATGGTGTTCACGACTATGAGGTGAGGAATGCACAAAGTGCCATTGTGTTATGAATAAGGAGTAAGGGGCTGTAATTAATTGTATGGTAATGACAGTAGAATAAGAAGATATAGTTGAGAAGAGCTGAATGTAGTTTTTTTTTTCACCTAATTTATGTTTTCATATATATATATATTTGAGAAGAGCTGAATGTAGTTTTTTTTTTCACCTAATTTATGTTTTCATATATATATATATATTCATGTTTTTATATCTTTTGGTTTCTCCCTTTTTTATTAAAGCAGTTGGAAATTTTGATTTTTCTTTGGAATAATAATATTGTAATGTACTGGTTGATGTTATTTGGAAAGAGGGCTTAAGTGATGACAAGGCACTTAAAAAAGAGGAGGAAGAGCTTTTGAGAATGCAAGGGAAAAGCTGAAGAATTTATCGAGGTGAACTTGTTATGTTGTTAATTTGATGATCTTATTTTGTAGTTATTGAAACAAATACAATTGCAAGTTTTATAGCTAAAGGGAATCATGACAAGGTGTCTTTATTGTGCATGAACTTTCAGGTAAAGGAAAAAGCAAAACAAAAGATTCATTTGTCAAAGAGGAAGTGAATAATGTGGAAACTTTTGAGGTCATTTATCTAGAGAGGAGCAAATGGATGTTGTGTAGAGGTTAAACTTTTTAACTTAAATTTACACATTCACTTGTGCTTTTGTGATGCCCATGTTTTTTATTATACACATGCATGTGTGCATGCGTGCGCACATAGATATTAGCACTATCTAACTAAATTGATGAATTTGAATAATTTTCAAATATCTAATCACTAGGAAGAAGAAAACAACACAAACATTGGCTTGACCAGAAGTTTAAATATTCTTCATTACTTTGAAATGAGTTGAATAATTGGCTTTCCAGCATTATTTTTTAAAAAAATCCCTCCGCAATCTTCTCTCTCTACTCTTCAAATGTCTTTCACTTGAAAGGGGACACATACTCTTTCCATTTTTTCACATGATATTTGGAGAATGGTAATTCCATTGAAGTGAAATAGAGGAGATAAATCATAAATTTGGATCTTTGCAACTTCCCATTGCAACCAGGAGGCTGAGAATTGAATCATTACTCACAAACCTGGATCCTCTCACTACACATGTTGTCAGAAGTGCAACGAAGATGACAGAGCATAGGTCATCATATGTAGAGTAGGAAACATTTTTTTTTCTTTTTTTTTGGAGGGGGTCTACAAGGCATTTCTTTTGTTTAAGTTTGTGTCTATTCTGCTGTATTTGCAGGATTTAGGATTTGATGGAATATAATATACTATCAGTGTGGGTTTCAGTTTTTTGGATTTATTAATTGGTGAGATCCATCATATCCATATAATCCCCCATTTTATGTGTCAATATCGTTTGGCATATTTGGTTGCAACCCAAAGCTTGAAAGAGTTCATTGTATCTTTTCAATGACTTGTTGGTAATGGATTGGCTTTTAATTTTTCTGTCTACATATAAGTGGTGCTGTTTGGCTTTGCTAGATGTTGTTTCCCATAATTCTTTATCTAGCATATGGAAGACTGGTGTTTTGCCCATACGCTCATAATATGTTAATAGTTTTTAGATTTTTCTATGCAATGCTTCCAATTTCATGTTTTAGATATGCTTCCTATTTTCCTCAACTATGGTATTTCATATGTTGGCTAATATTTTTGGTACAGTTCTGTGCCAGAATTAGTAGGTTTGCTTTCTGAGCTAAATGATGCACTTGAAGAAGTTGAAAGTAGAGTTAATCCTCTATTAAGCACAATATTCTTCTTCTTCTTATTCAAGCTTTTGTCTTACTTTCCTGTATGATGGCAACGAGTTTGGTAATTTCTGGTACCTGACCAAACCCTATTGGAATGGGTTTAGATAGTATACAATTGGGTATGGAATGAGTTCAATTTTGAAAAATAATACCCGAGTTAGGTTTAGGTCGAATTTGAGTTTTATATGTTGGATACTCGTTTATATAAATAATTAATTAGATATGAAATATATATTTTTTATGTATATATTATATTTTAAATAATTAGAATTTGAAATATATTGAATTTTTAAATAATAGAATTATTGAATCTTAAAATATAAATTAATGATTAAAAAATATATTTTATGTGAATTATTAATTAAAATATAGAAAGTTAAACGGCTTTAGGCATTATTCGTAGGGGTAAGTGTTCGGTTCAAACCAAACCAAATCGAATTAAATTGCTAAAATCGAATTACATATTTTAGAAACCAAACCGAAATGAATGAAAAAACCAAATCGAACCGAACTGCTCTATTTTAGTTCATTTCGGTTCAAATCGATCGGTTTTATTTTTGATTGATTTTTTAATTTAGACTTGATTTTCAAGTTATTTGGTCTAATTTTGACTTTGGTTTGAACCTAATAACCATTAATCAATGAAATTAAATAATTTATATGTAACACCCCTAATTTTTAAATTTATTATTTTGTGGGTAAATATTAATATTTTATTTTATTTAAATTTTGAGAAATTATTTGAGATTTTTCGGGTTTTAGAAATTGGGTTCAATTTTCCGAAAATATAAAACTTTGATGATTTTTAAAAATTAATTTAAAGACCACGTGGCAAAACTAAAAATATATTTGGATTCTACGAATTTTTCTGAGTTTTCTAGAATTTTTTTCAAAATTTTTGGGCCTCGTTTTCGGTCCCAAGGCAGAGTAAAAATTTAAAATTTTGTATTCTGAATCGAATCGGCCGAATCGAACTGGGCCAGATCGGACCGGTCGAATCGGACCGGCCTCTTTCTTCCTTTTCTTTCTTCCCCGCGCGCGTCCCGTCTCTCTTCCTCTCTCTCCCGTTTTCTCTCTCCTCCCTCCTCCCCACGCCGGCCAGCCACCGCCCCAGCCTCCCCACCTCGCCGGCGCGCCGCCCCAGTGCTTCCCCATCACCGGCCGCCGCCTGGAACGCCGGGAAAACGCGCGCGAAGTCACGCGATGCGCAGCGCGATGCCTCGCCTTCCCGGCCGAAATCCGGCCGATCCGGCCACCGATTGGGCCGGGTCTTGTGTCAAACACCATCTACACCTCGAGAGCTTTCCATAGACACCAAGAACACCAAAATCCATCAAGCGGTTTGCCCAATTTTTGTCCGGGAAGTTTTAGCCCATTTCGACTTTTGGGCTAGATTTCTCGCAAACCGTGAACCCCACGAGAAAACCGAGAGTACTAGAGTGCTCCACTCGTCGAGAGCTTCGCGGCAATATAAATTTCAAAATTTTTCGACACCATTTTTCGGTGGGTCCCACGAAACTTCGTAGCATTTTCCGAGCATTAAATGAGCTTAGAAAATTTCATAAAAATTATATACTAACCCCTCGTGTTGTAGGCTTCGTGTAGGTACCTTCAATTCGCGAAAATTTGACGGTTGCCCAAGTCTGTGAATTTCCGACCAGATAAACCGGCTACCGAAAAAGTCTTAGAATTAGATCGAGATTTTGGCTACCCCACCATTGTCAAACGTCCTGAGCACGTCTCCAGAGTCAGAATCGGCATAGGTAAACCCGAACCTTGCTTTTTTGTAATTTTCTAGTGCTTGAATTGGATTAAAAATTCATAAAATATTCGTGGTAGCTCAGAAAATTATAATTCCTTTTGCATTAGCTTAGTAATGATGCCAAGGACTGTGGGGAAAAGTTTTAAAATTTTTAGAACTCATTTGGGTAGTTTTTGTAAGAGGGTTAAATTATGAGGGCTAAACTGTAATTTTACATGTTGTGACTGATGACTGTTTGGATGGGCCCAGGAGGGGCTGTGTGATGTTATTGAGTTGTGAGTGTATGGCTTGTGAATATAGAAGTGCATTTTAAGCCCTTTTGCAGGTTGGGTAGGTCCTAGGTATAGGGGAGACTCTGCCGAATTTTCGGCACGACTTAGGACATTTTTTGTCTTTTTCTTAGTTTGTATTGAGTCAGATGTACTAAATAATTGTAATAAAATTGTCAGGTGAGCCGGGACAGCCTTCCTCCTCCGCCCAGCTGCCACAGTGACTGCGGTTAAGTCTATGAGTAAAATATTAATTTTAATTATAATTTTGATATTATTATATATTCAAGTATGCCCATGCATCACTTATAAATATATATTTATGTAGTTAAACACTAGGCACATTTTATGTTGCATTCATAATTGTTAAAGTGCCATGGATATTGTTGTGGTAATTTGGAGCAGTGTGCGTGAGTTGGCGTGCGTGTGATATGGTGTTGGCTATGGACAGGACGGGTAGACACGGCTTGAGATCTTCACTGGGACCCCGTCCTTCGGGATAGACACGGCTTGAGTTCTTTACTGGGACCCCGATTTGGTTTATTAAGCGAAAGTCCGGCTTGAGTTCTTCGCTGGCACAGGTTGGATTAAGAGGGCTGTATAGGGGATCAGCTCCCATATATGTATTGTTTGACCTTATCGGGTGTGTGAGTGCTCCAGATTATCTTTTTGCTGTTATGATGTGAAAATATTGACGTTGTTGCATTTCACTCCACAGGGTGCATTAGCTTTAGATAGCTATAGAGATTATGGTTAAAATTGATATTTTACTCTCTGAGTCGAACGCTCACTCCTGTTCATTATTTTTCCAGGCTACAGGAGGATTATTGTTGTGGTTAACCTGCTTTTCTTCTTCGCAGGTCGTTTATTAATGTTTGTGTAATTCTATTAACTCCTAGAATTTCTGCATGTGTTAGAAATATTTATTTGATTTGGGTCTGTAATATAATTTGCCAGGTTGGACCTGTAAACTTATTATATGCATGTATGTTGGACAGGATGAGGGAGCTGAGCTCCCATTTGACTTTATGTTATTATGAGTATGTGGAGGGTGAGCTGAGCTCCCCAATTAATTATATATTGTGTTTACAGGTCGGGTGAGTCAAAAACTCCCCGTTAAAAGGTCCATTTTATGGCCGGACTCTGTCCAGTTGAATTCTTGAAATTGGGCCCAAATGGGCCTTAGAGTTGGGTTGATGAATAGTTAGGATTACTATTGGCCTCAGGGGCTTTAGGCTGGCCCACATACTAGTGCCAGTCCGGCCCATAGATTGGGTCGTGACAAATGTGGTATCAGAGCTTAGGCTCCAGATTCATAGGGAAAAATTGTCTAAAGTGTTGGAAAGAGTCTAATATGAGTCACATGAGGAAAATAGGGTCCACATTCGTCTTGCATTGTCATCTTTGCTTCTAGTTTCTGCTTCATATATTATGTGTAAATATGAGTCTATAGAATTGTGTAATATATAGTTTTGAATTTTGTGGGCTAATGCTGCTAAATTTCAGGAAAATGCGTAAAAGCGGGAGAGCTACCACTGCACCAGAACCAGATGTACCTGACGAGGTGTCAGCACAGGATGAGGCGCCTGCCCCGAGGAGGCAGGGTAGGAGTCCTAGAGCTACTTAAGTAGAGGAGCAGCCACCACCAGTTCAGGAATAGTCTTTTGTGGCCCCGGGTCCCATGGACCCAATGGCAGCTACTCTAGCTGGTTTGCAGAGAACCATCGATATGATGGCACAGTATATGGTCCACCCTCCCCAACAGCAGTAGTCCACTGCACCAAGGGGGGAACCTTACAAACAGATAATTAATTTCAAGAAATTGGTGCCTGGAACTTATGATGTGTCAGATGATGCATATCGATTTTTGGGTTCCTGTAAACAGGCAGGAATGGAGTTGTAGTTGACTGACAGAAGACTTATAGAGTGTGTGTAGCATGTCATGGGGCCTATGCATAGACAATGGATGAATGACTACATATTACCTCGGATGGAAGGTTTGTCATAGACTCAGTTTGTGGAGCTGTTTATCAACAGGTTTGTGCCATAAAGTTTCAGAGACCAAAAGCAGTGGGCCTTTGAGGCCTTAAGGTAGAATGGCAGGTCTGTAGATGAATATACTATAGAATTTCTGGAACTGAGCAGATATGCCCCTATAGCAGTGGCTGCAGAAAGTATGAAGGTGAAAAGGTTCCTAAAGGGGCTGGACAGGAGGTATGCAAACCTGACATGATGTCTGATTAGTCCTTTGATGTGGTAGTTGATCGAACTCGACAGATTGAGATTAGCTATACAGGAGATGACATTGGAAAGGCAAAGAAAAATAGAGCAGAGGGTTCTTCAGGTGTTTTCCACATGGGTACTATGGATAGCGGAGGCTAAGGTCATTATAGAGGAAGAAGTAGGAATAAGAAGAGTGGTTTTAGACACAAATCTCGAGGATTCGCAGTGGTACCGATCCAGATCAGCGGTGGTCACGATTCGAGGTATAGCGATTGGTGCAGTTCAGGATCCTCCCTTGCGCCTTGTGCACAGTGTGGAAGAGGACATTCAAGATCTTGTATGATGGGTTCAGGAGTATGTTTTCGATGTGGCCAGCCAGGTCACTTTGCTAGAGAATGTCCAGTGTTCAGCGAGCCACAGATGGTGTCACAGGGTTCTATTGCAAATGTTCCTCGTCAGTTTTATCCTGGTGCTTCCAGCATAGCAGGCAGTTATTTCAGTGGCCAACAGGGCCAAGGACAAGGAGGACGTGGATTTGGAGGCAGATCAGGAGGTAGAAGTCAATATCAGGGTTCTATAACGTAGGGTAAGGGTCAAGCTCAGGTTTTCACCCTGACCCACCAGGATGCTCAGGCTTCCAATGCAGTTGTGGTAGGTATTCTTCTAGTCTGTTCCTATGAGGCTCGTGTTTTAATAGATCCAGGTGCTACGCACTCATTTGTCTCCCCAGTTTTTTCCATGAGATTGGATAGAAACTCTACAACTTTAGAATACCCTTTGTCTGTAGCTATCCCGCTTAGTGACAACATAGATGTAGACATGGTTTTTCCGGGTAGCCCAGTAGTGGTGGATGGAAAGATCCTCCCAGCAGACTTGGTTCCTCTACCAGTAATGGATTTCGATCTAATTTTGGGAATGGATTGGTTGGCAACTCATTATGCCACTTTAGACTGCAGGAACAAAAAGGTGTATTTCCACATACCTGGTGTGGAAGAGTTTAGCTTTGATGGTGATAAGAGCGTGGCTCCATATAATTTAGTGTCAGCAATTAGTGCTAGAAAAATGTTAAGGCGTGGATGTCAAGGGTATTTAGCATTGGCGAGAGATATATCAGTAGAAGGTGTCAACATGGAAAATGTTTCTGTTGTCAGAGAATTCATGGATGTCTTCCCTAAGGAGCTTCCAGGGTTGCCACTAGGAAGGGAAATAGAGTTCTACATTGATGTTGTGTCGGGTACAAACCCCATATCAATACCGCCTTACAGGATGGCACCAGCAGAATTGAAAGAGCTAAAGGAGCAACTACAGGAGCTTTTGAACAAGGGTTTCATATGTCCGAGCACTGCACCCTGGGGTGCTCCTATTCTATTCGTGAGAAAGAAAGATGGGTCCTTGAGATTGTGTATTGACTATAGACAGCTGAACAGGGTGACTGTGAAGAACAAGTATTCACTTTCTCAGATCGATGATCTGTTTGATCAGCTCCAAGGAGCTAGATTCTTTTTCAAGATAGACTTGCGATCAGACTACCATCAATTGAGAATCAGGAATGAGGATGTGTCCAAAACAGCATTCAGGACAAGATATGGTCATTATGAGTTCTTGGTGATGTCTTTTGGACTCACTAATGCACCAGCAGCCTTCATGGACTTGATGAACAGGGTGTTTAGGCCATTCCTGGACTGTTTTGTCATCGTATTCATAGATGAGATTTTGGTATACTCTCGGACCGAGGAAGAACACGTGTGGCATTTGAGGATGGTGTTGCAGACTTTGAGGGAGCACCAGCTATATGCTAAATTTTCAAAATGTGAATTTTGGCTAGAAAGCATCTCATTCTTGGGACACATGATTTTTAGTGAAGGAATTCAAGTGGATCCCAAGAAAATTGAGGCTGTAACTGATTGGCTTAGGCCTACAACAGTCACTGAGGTGCGAAGTTTTCTGGGCCTAGCTAGCTACTATAGGCATTTTGTGCAGGATTTTTCCAGGATAACAGCTCCCCTAACTAAGTTAACTCAGAAGAATGTTCCATTCATTTGGACAGATGATTGTGATGAGAGTTTCCAGAAGCTTAAGGAGTGTCTAACCACCGCCCCTGTGTTAATACTACCGATGAGTGGTGAAGGATATACCATGTACTATGACGCTTCTAGAGTTGGCTTAGGGTGTGTTTTGATGCAGAATGAAAAAGTAGTGGCTTATGCTTCAAAACAGCTAAAGAGGCATGAGCGAAACTACCCCGCCTATGATTTGAAAATGGCGGCTGTAGTCTTTACACTAAAGATCTGGAGACACTACTTGTATGGTGAAGTGTGCGAGATATACACCGACCATAAGAGTTTGAAGTACATTTCGAATAGAGGGATTTAAACTTGAGACAGAGGAGATGGATGGAGCTTCTGAAGGACTATGATTGTACCAGTACCACCCTGGGAAGGCCAATGTAGTAGCAGATGCTTTAAGCAGAAAATCTTCTAGCTGCTTGGCGCACATATCAGCGGAGAAGAGACCGTTGATTCAGGAAGTACATGAGTTGATGGATCAAGGTCTAATCTTAGATCTTTCAGATGAGGGGGTATTGTTGGCTCATTTTTGGTGAGGCGGACTTGCGAGGCAGTCGAGTTTCCCAAAGACAAAGACCAACAACTGATGAAGATCATAGAAAGAGTACAACAGGGTGAAGGTGGTGAGTTTGGATTTGCCAATGATAGCGCCCTTATGCAAGTTCTAGGATATGTGTGCCCGACGTGAACAATCTCAGAAATGAAATCATGTGAGAGGCACACTATACACTGTACAATATCCACCCAGGCTCCACCAAGATGTACCATGATGTGAAAGATAGTTATTGGTGGAATGGCATGAAGAGAGACATAGCAGACTTTGTGTCCAAGTGCTTGACTTGTCAAAAGGTGAAATTTGAACATCAGAGGCCGTCAGGGAAGCTGTAAGAGCTTCCTATCCCAGAATGGAAGTGGGAAATGATTACTATGGATTTTGTGACTGGGTTGCCTCATACCACGCGGGGATATGATTCAATATGGGTAATTGTAGACCACCTAACCAAATCAGCTCATTTCTTACCTGTGAAGACCACATATTCTATTGCACAGTACGCCCGACTCTATATTCGGGGAGTAGTCAAATTACATGGAGTTCCTACTTTCATAATATCTGACAGAGGACCCCAGTTCAATTCTCGGTTCTAGAGGAAGTTGTAGGAGGCACTTGGCACACAGTTAAACTTTAGTACCGCTTTCCACCCTCAGACAGACGGGCAGTCCGAAAGGACAATCCAAACACTGAAAGACATGCTTCGCATGTGTGTTTTGAATTTTGGAGGTCAATGGGATGATCAGTTACCCTTGGTGGAGTTTGCCTACAACAAAAGTTATCATTCCAAAGATAGGATGGCACCCTATGAGGCATTA